>NW_022170738.1:0-267134 GCF_008802855.1 Photinus pyralis
ATACATATTGAAAAGTAAAGGGCTAGGAATTCTACTGTTTATCAAATAAGCTTGGAGTTGCATGCACGGTAAGCTCACATTGAACGTTCCCACCGCTTTAAAAAACTTCATGAAACATTCTATAATCGTTAAATTTGTTACTTAAGGAAAACGAGCTGAAGTATTCTCAAAAAAGGAGTTGCTGAAGCGAAGCGGGCTTTTAATCAGCGCTCATGGAATATCGGATATACAAGCAGGTATGTGAAGACTATAAGCATTGAATAATAAATTAAACAAATATAGCAAACGAGCTCCTGGGTATGGCTATAGCATGTGCAAAACCAAATTTTAAACCTGATGTTAGTTTTGCTTTTATTTAAAGTGTATTTGTATGAAATTTCATTTGAATGCCTCCATAAATAAGCTGCGCATGCGCAAAACCAAATTTTGAAACTGATGTTAAATTTTCTTTTATTCCAAGTGGTTATGTACCAAATTTCATTTAAATCCCCCTATAAATCAGAAAGTTGGCACTGCGCATGCGCAAAACGAAATTTTGAAACTGGCGTAAAATTTGGTTTTATTGCAAGTGCCTATGTATCAAATTTTATTTAATTGCCTCCATAAATAAGGAAGTTGGCACTGCGCATGCGCAAAACCAAATTTTGAAACTGGCGTTAAATTTACTTTTATTCCAAGTGGCTATGCATCAAAATTTCATTTAAAAATCCTTCATAAATAAAGTTTGCAATTCGGGCTGTAAATGGTCGAGATGCGCAAAGGGCACTGTGAATGCTGATCGATTAGGTTCAACTTTTGGAATTGTGTTTTATATGGCTAAAGGTATGCGCATATTGAATTTCATGCAATTCGGTTCATAACTAACGGAGATGTCAAAAGGGCCTACTTTATTTTTTGGGCTACATTGCCAATTCACGAACTCCGATCTACAAATTTGATAAAGAATCCACCTGCAAAATTTCAACGTAATCGGTCCATTCGTTTATGAGTTATCGTGCTAACGGACGGACGGACAGACACAACAAAATTATAAACTAGCTAGGAGCTCGTTAATAATTCAGATTCTTTATTCAATAACAAAATTAAGTGTATGGGCTGTGGATGGAAATATATTTCATAATTGTACATACTTATCTTTACAGATATTGTTTTGATTCTTTTCTTATCAAGACATTAAATGATTACAACTAGCGAGGTCGCTTTACCATGCATTATCTAGAACTTGAGTTGGCACTTTAGGTATGTTATCTGAATATAATTAAATTGATACTACCTTATGTAGCAACTTATTAGTACTTATCTCTTTTAATTCTAGGTCATCATTAAAAAACATTGATAATCTAAAAGAGTATACCTTGCGTAACAATTTTGGTGTCGTAGATATAAGTTGGCTAAATAGAATCTAGTGTTCTATATATTCCTGGATATAAATTGGTAAGAAAGGATCGGTTGAATCCGAGAGGCTTTGGCTTTGCTATCTGCATTAAAAACAATTTATTTTTCAAAGTACTTAATATCTTGCATGATGGAGTATTATGGAGCAGGGATGGGTTTCATTTAAAATAACACTATATCTTTTGGTGTGGTTTACAAGCCACCCTATGTACTATGCTCGGCGTTGTCAGAGCTGGACGATGTATCATGGAGTGTCATGGATAAATCAGATGAGCTAATCTTAGTAGGTGATTACAACATTAAGATTTTTAATGGCAAGTCACCTGAATATAATTTATTTGTTCTATTCCTTTTAGCAGCACCAAAGACTGTTTATTATTTATTTATTTATTATCCATCTCTTGTTCTAACCCCTCAACAGGCTTGCGCCCAATTACAGAGTGACCCGCATAATCTATCCTCTAAGGTAGCACATTGATTGATCTTGAATTAGTAAGTAATCCATCAACTGTTGAAAAGGTTACAACCGTAACGCTTCCTGATCACTTAATGGTTTTCGTTATATTTAGTAGAATTGTCTCTGCTGTTCCGCCAGAAACGTTAATTTTTCGATATTTAAATAACATTAATATCAATGAATTTCACTAAGAAGCATCTTTATTAAATTGGAAAATTAAATACTTTAATGAGTGTTTTGAGTCAAATTGGCTCCATTATAGTATATTAAGTATGGAGAACGGTAAGGGATTTTTACCGTTCGAAGACAATTGTTTGGAGGAGGAGCGAAGCGACGACTCCAATTATTGTCTGAGAACGGTAACCCTTAACGTTCGACGTGCTTATAAAATTTTTTGCGCGATCGAAATTAAATTTATGCAACCAATATAAATATGCACTAAGAAATTAACGAGCAGAATAAATCGAAATGATCGAAGTGGTATGGTGTATATCACTAGGTAACCAGTTTATTTGTCAAAATTGAAGTTAATAATCTCATAAAAATGTGCATGTGTCTGATGTAGTTTACTAGCTTTGAACTTCCTTTATGACTTTATGAGCGTCTTGCTATAGGAAACAACAGCACAAATTGTACGTTTAATGTACCTAACAATAATTAAAGATTAAATGTAATGTAAAACTGTTGATTTTTAAAAAGGCGTCGGTAAGTATTTTTGCTGTTCTGTTTTTAGATCGGTAAGTAATTTTGACGTCGTCGTAATCATAGCAACTGGTAAATTCTACCTACTGTCATGGAAACACCCATGGTAAATAGTCAGAAATGACCGATCGCGCAAAAAAGGCTATTAAAATTTCTGAAAAACAAATGTCGGTGGATTACAGACCTGATTAAGTTGCTTATAAGTAATAGTTAGTAATCCATTTCGAACACAATTTTTGAAAATGCTTGACACGAAAGTTTTAGGAGTCTCTACTCTCTTAGTAGGTTATTACAATATCCTACTGGATGACGTAACTTTATTCCTGCGAACCAGAAAGTGAACCATCATTTGATATCAAAACGAATCGAAGCCAAGCCAATGAAAGATGTTTATTCATCGTAGTGTTGAGAACCAATATATGATCTTCGTTTCTGCGGATTTAACGTTGCAACCTTACCTATAGAAAATGATACCACTGATTGTTATGGTTTGATATTTTGTCGATAGTCATCGATAAAACATACAGAACGAATCGAAACATCAGAAATAAAATGGATGCTGAAAGATTTTCTTCACTTAAAGCAGCTGTTGAAAGATTCAGAGCACTAGTTTTTGAAGTTTTCGTTTCGTGGTCGAAAAAAAAGCTTCTCAAATTGGTTGGAGCAAATTCAACATTGTATTGACGCCTAAAGGGAATTCAGTATGTTGTCTGTGAGGAGCTGATTCGTATTTTTCATCGAACTAATATATTGTTGTGGGGTTCTTATTATTCTGGTGGCGAAGGACGCGAAATACAAGTGGTAGAAAAATTATTTGATTATTACTTAAATAATTCTACTAAAACAATCTCATTCTAATATATGTTTGATTGCTAACTAAGGCATTAAAACAAAAAGTAATTAAACCTATTGGTTTTAATTGACTTTCACGTTTCTTTCCTATACGACTATACCTATTCATCACCCTGAGTAAGAAAAATTACCTCCATTAACACTAAGGTGAAGAAATGCTAATTCTAGATACACTTATTTGCATATTAAATTAGAGCGCGGCGAAACTACTGCTGACTATCGCCACTTAATAACAATATAAGAAACGTTAATGAAATGTTATTGTAACATATAGAAATATATGGTTACGTAACGTCGTATTTAATATGACACAATAGCATGTTTACTACTTCCCTTATCAGATCATAGGTAATGAGTTTAAAATATCGCACCTGCTTTTACTGAGTGATTATTACATATCACGGAGAGCTATACAACGAAGAACTGGCATGTTTATGTGGTAATTATAGAAATGAGCTGGTTTAATCGCCGTCAGAGTGGAATGATTAGTAGCTTCATTATTTCCACCAATCACGTTTCCGTAAAATACTACATGCATTGTATAATTAAAACTGCAATTTATATCCAATTGCCGGCTAAGTTGCGGCGTTTTATTGTCATGTTTACCGCTATCGCGTATAACTTCCCGATTTATGGCACTTGTTATAATTGAAACTGTACACACATTAACCATTTCTAAGATCACTTGTTTTATTTTTGACAACCAATTTTCTCCTCCGTTTTTACATTGCACGGAACAAATAGCGGTAATTAAACTAACCCATTAAAACTGTAATTTAACTTCTCCTTCTGCATAAATAAGTACCTTTAATGAAAGCGCTTAAATGAAATTTTCATTACATGCACTCCCTATAATCGCGTTGGTAATATACGCAAATCGAAATTGAACACTTCAACAATTATGGTAAACACCATATTAGGAGCTGTATAACAAGCCGCAAATAACCCCTTGTACAATATATAATTGTAGATGATTTTAAAAGTGCTGAAACGAAAGTATATATTACAGCTTGCACTATTCCACGAAAATATGTTATTTAACAATACACAATGTGGTTACAAAGCAGAAGCAAAAGAATTTCGCATATTATTCAATTACATTGTTGTATCCACTGTAAATTCCGAAGTGTGAAACCCTTGGTGAAACCCGACGCTATCTACTCACTATTGGTGAACTCTATTCAATGGCTAATGACTCCCTTTTATTTTGACTAGAATTAAAATTCTTCTTTGTACAGAACAGTCTAGAAAACTATAGGTAAGCCCGTCAGCTATCCTACCAGCGCGCAGCGGAAGTGATATACTGATAATTCAAATTTGGTGAAAAAGAAGAAGATCGAAAACATAATACGTAAGTTGGTGCAAACTATGACAGAAACTACTCAGATATTAGAATAGTATATTGAAAGACAAGTGTTACAATGCGACCTATTGTAATACGACTATCTTGTGGCACGAGTGGCGACGCGAAGCGTAGCCACGAGTGTCCGCAAGATAGGAGTATTACAATGAAGCATTGTAACACGCGTTTTTCATACTATTTTTTCTATTTCGGTGCTTTAATTTAATTAAAAAAATCATTATCAGAAACTATAGGGAACATTAGAACTACATGTTTTATGTTGGGAACACTTTTTATGCCGTTAAATTTTAGGTTGGCAGCGAAGTAAGACTGACATTTTGAAGTTCAAACATGGAAGTACCCAACGAAGTACCTACTTGTACTAACTAGTAACTGCCAACTTAAGAGATTAGTTACCAAAAAAAAACGACTATAATCACTGTCTTTGTACAACTGTTTTCGGCCGAAAACAGTTGTACAAAATCATCATTGTGACACCGAAATAGAAAAAAACTTATTTTAATGTTTTTCAGAATAGGAGGGAATAAACCCAGAAAGAGCGTTTAAAAAAAGCGACAGAGCACCTCGGTGTGACCTCACGGAGTCATTGGATTTGAACCATTTCAATTAGCTTGTTACATGTGGCATATAAGTATATTGTGCAAAATTTCAACCGAATAGGTTCAAGCGTTTGGCAGGGACAGAGAAGCGTGGCCCCACGGCGTCATTGGATTTGACCCATTTTTAATAGGCTTATTACTTGTGGCATATAGGTCAGCTGTGCAAAGTTTGAACTGAGTAGGTTCAAGCTTTTGGCAGAGACAGAGAGGCGTGACCCCAAGGGGTATTGGATTTAACCCATTTGCTCTGCCGCTTAATAAACGGGGGATCGTCCAGCAACTTCATCTTTGCTCCTGTGTCGGAGGATGCATTATCGTGATGCAAGGCAATGTTGCTTCTTGGGTGCTCTCAACTGTAATTGTGGTAAAACGTGTAGTTGAACAAGCAAATTTCATGAATAAATCAATAAACGAAATGATTTTGACCCACTCTCCACTGTTAACCGTCTTTATTCTTTCTAAATTAGAATTTGCGTTCTGTGCAGATAAGGAATGCATCTATGCCTTCCATTTACCAGCAGTAAAATGTCAAGCACGTATCGTCAATACCTAATTATATTATTTATACTTTATTAATAGAATATTAAGCAAAGTTATAAATCTGTTGTAGACTTCGTATTTTATTGGAAGGAGCTTTATATTAATTGAATACCAAGTATCGATATCCAGTGTTATATACTACACATAATTCAGTCAGGTGTCATTCTTTTTTATCAAAATGGAAATGAGTCGACATTACTATGCGACGCAAACATACTGTGTGTGCATTTTAATTCGTGACGATCAATAATTCGTACCTATTCTAAACGCATTTTGAACGTGATCGTATTCATTGAAATGCGTCAATAGAAGAAAAACCAAACTAGTGGAATCGTCACATATTGTTATGTCCTTTTACACTGTTAAATCGTGCAATGGAACTTAAAATTTAATTTAAGCACAAATATGTATACGTCTGTGATTTAAGCGGTGCTTAATTTTTATGACAATAATGAACATGAACATACTTACTTGGTTTTTGGGAATAAATTTTTAGGTCTTTCACAATACGACAAACAATCTGGCGTTGTGCCAATCTTTAAAGTGGCAACATCCACTGCACTCAGTTTTGGAAAACTGACTTTCGTATGCACAACCAATTAGAAGAATTAGGCTATATCTAGGGCTATATCATAAACAGAAAACACGAAATCTATGATGGTCTAAGAGACCCAAGTACGCTTTCGGGAGCAATTAGTTTAAAAGATTACGGAAAATATTTAAACCCCAAATAGGAGAGTCGTATGATAAACAATATATCCATATCACGCATTGAAAGCTCGCTAATAGACCGGGGGATAATGACAGATTTTCGGACGTGATTTCTTACAGTATGCCGCTTGGAGTATATTGAGGTGTGGATATTCTAACGTTAATAACACAACTATGAATGAATCACTCCGTGTTCTTCATATACAGGGTGACAATTTGAAAACTTACCACCCCTCATATCTTAGTAAATAAACGAGATATTTAAAAAAATCAAAATCCGTTTCGGTAATTCGGAGGGGGAATCACAATGACATAGTTGGCGACGCACCCCCTCCAACCCCTGCGCCCCAGCCACCCCAACTTTTAAATCTTAAATAGTGACCCCCGATGTGTGATACGTCGTGGAAAGCTCTGAAAAAATGCTTTCCAACCATACCAAATAGCATTACATTTAGGTTAGTAATTATCGTGCAAATCAAAAAATAAACTAATATGATACATTTGAAAAGAAAGAATGAAAAGTACTGGTTTTTGGCTACAATTTCTTAACTGGCTCCCGTTCACGTCCCGAACGTTTCGCGACGTTTTGATACCGCTTTATTCCCAAGGACAAAGTTTTATAAACATTCCTGTCTGTCAATTGGTCGGTCTGGCGGTCCGCCGAGAAGTATACGCTTCTAGGCTCGGATCAGTGCGTGATCCAGAAAATTTAAGGGCACTTCATAGGTAAGAGATTCAATTCTGCACAGAAAAGGTCTCTTCATACTTTTCTAGATCTCGCTTAGTTTCCAAGATATAGCCAAAAAGTCGAGAAAATTAAAAATTTTGTAGTTTCGCAATAAAAATTAAATTTTTTTGGAAATCATGAACCTTTTGAATCAGTATGGCGCTTCTGATTTGGCATCGATATGACATGATTGAGTTAAAAACGGAGAGGCATACTGTATGAAATCATAAAAAATAAGTCGTTTATTTCCCAATAGCCGTTGTCGCGCTTTTACAATTTATTTTATGCTTCGACAGCCTTGGACCTAACCAAACGGTATGCCATTCGGTATACTACCTAAATACATCTATATGAAGTGAAAAACAAAGGGGTATACTGTATCAATACACGAAAATTTGTTTAACAATTTTTCAACTTCTGTTGCGTATGCCTCCACGTTTTACTGTCCCAATCGTTATGCCAATTTCATATAGATCATACGTTATCATAAACTGCATGGGAACGTAATGGCATACTGAAGAAAATGACGGCATATTATTAAGAAAAATGCGAGGTGCGCTTGAACATGCGCAAACGGTATGCCATTTTTTTTGCCTCAGGTATAGCATGAACACGTATAGTACTCAATGGCAGACTGTTCCGAAACGAGGAAATATAATTTTTTTAAATACAGGTATACCTGTCCGATGCGACCCTATGGGCTCACGCAAACGGTATGCCAATGCCTTTGCTAGTAGCTTTTCCGTTGAATTTCATTTTAAAGTACATGGCAGCCTGTTATAAATCGCATAAAAACGCTGAATTTGCAAACAAAAGTTAATTAGCTTTTATATATGAAGAACACGGAGTGATTCATTCATAGTTGTGTTATTAACGTTAGAATATCTACACCTCAATATACTCCAAGAGGCATACTGTAAGAAATCACGTCCGAAAATCTGTCATTATCCCCCGGTCTATAATAACAGGTTCCAAACAAATCTGGTCATTTATTAGGCAAATGCGAAGCGCGCATCTCCACTAAAAATTATAAATAAAGTATTTTCAAAATTTTCTCCATTAAAATGTTGTATTATTATTTTAAGTGTTTGGTCAACCTCCTGGAAAAAAACCATGCGCATCCGGTTTCACACGCCATCTTGAATACACGACTTCCAATGCAAAATCCGATTTGGCAAACGGCAGATTCGGATTCAGCGGGGTCGAAATACGGGATAACAGTCGTTTGCTCAATTGTTACCAGATTTGCTTCTTAAATTCCGACATTTTGAAATGTGTCCCCGGCGACATATGCTGTAAGACATGTTCTTTGTAGATAGATCCATGTTGTTTCTTCATATTAGCAGCCCAACTTTTTAAAATAGTATTAACTTCAGATAAGCACGTTATCCTGTCGAGTTTATAATTCTTTTCCTCCAAAAACTTAGAAAACTTATTCCACACGGAGTCGTGAGATTTTATTGTATTGACTCCAATATTTTCTTAATTTGTTGATCAATGCTAGTATTCGTGACAGCACTCCAAAAATAATCGACAATACTTACAATAATACTCGTGGTATTATACAGGGTGTTACATGATCGCATGTAAAAAAAATCGGGTGATAGACAGTTTTTCCAAATAAATCGAGGGCCCAACGTGTTTCGTTTGGGAACCACCCCCAAAGAAGTGGCGTTACAAAGTTACAAAGATGGGTGGCACGCCTTTGAATAGGTTTTCGGGTATGCCCTATCCGATTAAAAAAAAATTTTCTAAAATTCCTACAGAAAAGACTTTGAGGAATTGAGTCGTTTATTTCCTGCATAAAATTCCTACCACGAAAGGGTGCACCCCTACTTGTGGATGCGAAAAAAAACTGCTAATTTCCACGAAATTTGGTATCTGGAGGTTTTTGAACATGAAAATGATGAATTTGAAATTAGTTTTTGAAAATTCGAAAAAAAAGTTCCACTGCAATTCTTGCCCGGGCAACGAAAATGGAGAGAATTCCACGAAATTTGTTGTGTACATACTTGATGCTTGATGCTTGATGGAACAAAATTGTCGAATAGTTTTTTTAAATAATTTTTCAAACAAAAGTACTCATTTGAAGACTGGGCCTTCGGGTTACAAAGTGTCCCCCGCCTACTAGTGAATGATCTATTTTCGCATGTAGTTAATTCAAAATGTCGCAAATAACAAAAAACATCGATTTATGTGATTTCATCATATTACCGTGAAGTCTTAAAAATCAAAGCATGTGATTGGCTAATCGAGAGTAATTTCTTTGTAAGAAATTACACTATAAAGAATGTATGCTATTATTCAATATAAGGTGCAACAAGAATCAGTGATTTAGTCGTAGAGAAAGTATAGTTTGCTACTTGCGTAGAATGGCTATTATTCATTTAGATGATTCCAACACTCGCTCGCTCGTGTAGGAAACTTCATCCACGTGAATAATAGCCACAGTTCTACGTTGATAAAGAATGTTCTATTACACACCAATTTGATAAAACTTGAGAATAACTTTGTCTTCTCAACGTCGGAAACAGCAACGTTTTTATTTCGTGTTTCCTATTTAAAAGAAAAACCACCTCCATTCATAAGTTCAGTATCGTTGTTAACCGGCGCCACCCGCCATTCCGCCACCATTGGTCGAACACCCAGACACCTGCATTGCTTATCTTACACGTGGCCTTGTTGACCGCAACAACAATTACGTTTTGTCCAATAAGATCTTTTAACTAACACCTGACTAGATTAAACTTTAAACATTACGATTAAATTTCGATTACATGTTCCCTTATTTATGCGTTTTAAACATCATACAAGCACAAGCTAAATACAAGAACTAGAATTAAACAATTACTGACTAAGTTTACTATAACTAACTAACGTTAAAAGATCCCCAGATCTTATGAAATAACTTGAATCATTTTACATGCAGAGTGTCCGGACTGCTATTTACAATATTAAACCGAAATTACGTATTACAAGTATTTTTTCACTACAGGATGGCTCGCTCTCATCTTCTATATTTCAACCTAGAGAAACGACACACCCCTGTAGTTTACACAACAATAATTTCAAATCTATGAAATAACCCCCTAATTGTCATTTTTACCATACTACACCCTAAAAAACGTAATCCACGTATACAATTAATGTCAATTCCATCTCTAGGTTATGTTTCATTGAATTCGAAGGTTGATGGCGTACTGTCGAAACATGTAGCGACCTACACATCCCTTTGTAAGTGTTTATCAAAAGAAACCTAACCAACGAAATCTAATGTTCATTTCGTTATCAGGGCCGTATTTCTAAAAGTTATTCAGGCATAAAATTACAATCGATTAAGATCCTCCCCCGCATGCTAAGATAACAAAAAACACGTTCACAGAAAGGTGGTCGGTCATAAAAGCATAAAACATAAACATAAAACAGGCGTTTAATCTATAAGCGCTTCGGTACTTTAATGAGGTTCTTTTTTACATTTTATTAGCAATTATATTCATAAAAGGATGACAGTTATATATTCCGTTGACATGCCCTTTGTATAATTTATGTTTTATTTGTTGACTTTTAATTTACACTTAGCATTAATTTTATCTTCCCGTTTTAAAGTAGCATAACAAGGTTACTCAACTAAGGCCAAGTTTCAGGTCTAGTAGTTACATACTCTTAATTCGGCACATCGGAAGACATGTGATGGTGACGTTTACGACTAATATAAAAGTAAATTGATAGTGTCGTGAAGTTGGCAGTAACTATAAAATAATCCACTATATAACTTAAAAGCAGGAAATTGATGGCAGATGAGATAACCTTTTAGAACGCAATATAGGTTTAGACTTGAATTTCATTTCACCTTCTAGATGTAGTTTAACAAAAAAAAATAGCTTCTTGTTGCCTCTTTGTGTTTGCGGTTCCTTTTAAGACGTTTTTTAATAGACTGTAACCTTAGTACAGTCCTAAACATGATAATTTGAGGAGTAAGTGCTGAGAGTCATATACAATCCGTTGATGAAGAGAAATGTTATACGTGGTGCTCGCGTCTATCGTAAAACTGTCACGGCCGATGGCAGAAGCACTCGGAGCTGTTACTGAGGTGTTGGAACGAGGCTCCAAATTGCCGCATCGCATCAGGGAGCCATCTAACATCGTCGGCGTGCCGCAGTTAATGGCACAGAGGTGTGAGTCAAATGGTAGCTTACACAGCCTAAATAAAGAAATACGGCCTTAGCCGACAGACAAATTAGCAAAAAGTCGTCCGTTAGTGCATGTGTGAAAAGATGGAGACACACTGTTGCTGACAAAATACAGCTGAGCAACCGTAAATTTGATTAGGTGACACATATCTGTCGCTTCTTATGTTAAGTTATTACTTCAATATAGCGTTCGTACAGTTTCAGTAAAATATGTCAACCATAATCGCTAGTATAGACCAGAAGTTATTTGCGCACAACTCTACTTTATTAATATATTGTTCGCTTCACTATTTAAGGTACCGCAAGGGTAATGCCTGTGGCACACTGTTATTGGCTAAACCGATGGCCACGGATGGCCGAGATCGCTCGTATGTTTTATGGCCTGTGCATGCAAGGAATATACAGCAGGAATGTCGCGGTGTTTATGGCATTTACGACGTCTATAAACTGTTAACGTTAGCTCGCATGTAGCGGCCAGGTTTAATCAGTAATCAGTATGTATCTTTATTTTATGAGCTGAATTTATATCATCTTCATACATTTGAAGTATCGATTTTTGTCCATCTCGTCAACTACGTATTTCCTTATCCTTTACGTTGACCGAACGTTAGCAAGCTTAAATATGTTATATTGGCGTTATAATTTAAACATTAATATGATGCCAATTTTCATCGTTCACTTGGGTAACTGTTTATATCACATTTTAATGTATCACTACCACTTATTTTCGGAAAGCTTCTAAGGGCCACAAGAACTATTTTTTTTATCATTGTGAGTTCTGACTTGGACATTTCGAAATTCGGAGTTGCGAATCCATAATTCTGATTAACAGCGCTACGCCTTATAGGCATCAACGAATATAAGTTGTCATTCGTAGATGTGAGAGGTTCTATCAGTACCTACCTACGATGATGCACACATTTTTACAAGCTGGCAACCGCGTGACTTTACAAGAAGGGGAAAGGGGTCTACACTAGCGTTGCCACTCATCCTCGTTTCACGAGGGTTGTCCTCTTTTCAAACGCTTGTCCTCTCGTCCTCGCCGTCAAAATAATTGTCCTCGTAACGCCCACATTTACTTACTAGCGCTCTGATTTTTGATACTTTACTTCTCATTTTTTTGCTAAACGCGCAAAACGGAGGGACTCTTTGATATCATTTTTTGCTTTATGTGAAGTAGAATTTAGGCAATTGTTGAAACATTGCACAACTAGATGGTTTTCGCTATTACCAGGTATCGAAAGAATTTTACAGTCTTGGGAACCAATCAAAGAGTATTTTGAAGATTTATCAAGAAACAATCAATTGCCTATAGGTACCAAAGAGTACGTTATATACTCTTTGGTTATACGTAAACGTATTGACCATCACAGAACATAAAATTAGCAATTTAATTGAAATTTTTTTATTATTTGTTCATCACTTTGGTAATATATTTCAAATTGCAATCAAATAATACAACAATATTGGAGCTTTTCGGTGTTCTTACGGGATTTATTGAGCAACTGGAGGAAAGGCTGCTCGCGGATTTTATGGAAATGAATTGCGAAAAAAGCTTTGCCGTGATCTTGAACCTGAACTGAATGATAAAGTCACAGCCGAATTTGAGCAATTTATAAACACAGCATTAATTATTTAAAAGAAAGAATAGAACATAACGTCGGTCTTGAATTTCTAAAAAAACTGGACGTTTTTGCATTAGAAGATGCTTTCCCAACATTCGAAAATTTCACCAGTCTGATCGATGCTTTAAAACTGGACAATGAATTTAGTGTTGGTTCGGCTATAAACTGTGAAATAGTGTCTGCGAAAAAAATTTACGAAACTGTATGCAGTGCTTCAACTTTTAACCAACTTCCTTCTGCTGAAAAGTGGTGCCATCATTTTAAAACGCGGTGAATTTCCAAATATGTTTAAGTTTATATCATTTTTTTTAAGTATCCCCAGTAGTGCGGCATTTTCTGAAAGAGTCTTCAGCGTAATGAACATTAAATGGAGAGATGAAAGGAACAGGGCCCAATTTTATAATGATATAAAACATGACAAAGCATTGTTGCGTTGTGCAAAAAGTAACCAGAAATACATATTTAAGAAGTGCTAGCGTTTTTTTTTTAAATATTTTTGCAATTTAGGTACCGTAGTGTCAGGAGAACGCAGTTGAGAACGCATCATTTCGTAAATGTGTTGTTATTTATGTTACTTAACGCATAGGTGGTAACCTTGCATTTCTTAATCATGTATTTGTGTTTTGTATGAAACATTTTATATTTTTTTTGTGAGTTTTAAACTTTGTTTTTGAAATTGTCATGATTTAACCTCAATGCATCACGTGAATGAAAAATCCCTTTAACCTTTTGTTTGAAATCGTATACGTGTGTAATGTAAATGTATAGTTTCGATTACATGGTTGTCGACTCTCAACATTCAATTAAGAGTATCGTGTACGATTCAGGCACGATTTTTAAAATTTAGTTAGGTACAATGATTGTCATCGTCTGGTACGATGGATCAGGGGTTTATTTATTTATTTTTTATTTATGTGGGGGTATAATATTTTTATTGAATTTGTTTAAAAAAATATGTTACCAATATCTTATTTTGCATAAATACCAAATGTGATACTTTTCCATGACTCATGAAATTTGTATGTTGTTTTCAGTCTACAATTTTCTAAATTTGAGCAAACAGGGTTGGGGAAAGGGGGGTCGGTCGATTATATGTAAAAATCGATAAATTTTAGATCAAGGAGAAGAGGACTTTTCTTATAGATTTTGACCTGTACACTTTCTTTTTCCTTTGGAAATCCATACTGCCATATTGGCTAAATTAGCTTTACTGAATAAAACATTACAAACTAAATTGTTTAGATCTATATAGATATAGAAATTAATTCCTTTCGTTGAGACCTATAATTAGAGTACCACGAAGGATAAAATTAGATCCACCACCCCCTCCCCCTCCGTCCCGTACTTTGATAAAAGGACAGAAAGAAGGGCAGTAGTTGGCATAAAACGGTTCCTTTCGTTGAAACCTTTAATTAAAATACAAAGAGAGATAAAATTAAGGGGCCCTTTTAGACAGTGAAATTTGATGGCCGTCTGGCACACCTTCAAGGTATAGGCTACCTACTGCAAAACCAGGACTCTAGGACCATTCCCCTAGAAGTAGTTCGAAACGGCAGGAGTGGATCCGGACGCACGGACGGACAAAACGCAAACAATACCACATTTTTTTAATTTATAAAAAAATGCGCTAAAAAATTAAAAGAGAAAGGTATGAGGACGGCATTCGAAAACACCCGGTGGTAAAATGAAGTGTTGAACATTAAGAAACAAATAAAAAAGTGTTTAACGCCTCTGATCTCATACGTAATGAGGTTCGTACTTATTATAAATTCATTTTAAAATGCCGTGCATTTTAATTTATTGTAAACGTAGCTTTAAATTCAATAGCCTGCATACTTAATTGGAATAATAAACTATGAAGGTCGATATCCATTAAATTATACTACAATGTTGTTTTATTACATTCAAGACGAAACGGCTACATCGTAAATAGGCGACTTGAAAGGCTACTCATTATATACAGCTAATAAAGATAAACTCAAATTGATTAATCCACATGTGTTTAGGGGTTATTTACTGGACGCTGACGGTTTGAAAATGTAGTAGACGTTGCGTGCAGAGTATGACATCTTAAAAGACTAGATACGATGGATTAGTCAGAAAATGGGGCGAATTCTTATTGAAAAAAATGGTGTACAGTTGCGCTAACGTTAAATGCAGGAATTCTCTTTTTTTTGCATCTGCCACATTCAGTAAATAATAATAAATATGTCAACCGAAAGGTAAATTTCTTTGAAAAAAACTCCAATTATCGATTTCCTAATGTGGTGTAAACATGAGAAGAGTTTTTTTTAATAAACGACACGATTTCTATCAAGATTGCATGTACCTACGAGACGTTAGTGCAGATGTCGTGATTAATATAAGGAAATGTTGAGAAAGTTTTAACAATGGAACGCGGTTTATCCATCGCACTCTGTAGTAGTGAAATATACGTGTAAAACTATGCAGCAATTACAGTAGTTAACGTTACATGATGGTGTAATTAAGCAAAACTGACAATCTCATTGTTCTATGTAACTGCGTTTTTGCTCTTTTAATCAGTGTTGTGCAACTAGAGGATTTATCTCAATAAGAGTCACCTTTTCATATTTTTATCTTATACTTAATTTCTTACTTATTTTTCTTACACTTAAACTTGATAAAATTTGTGGTAATCTTTTTAAGATTGAATCGTTTACTTTGAACTGTCTACAACTAGTACTGGGGGAAAAATTAATATTTAGAGTGTACAAGGATTAACTTTGCCTTCAGAAGCGGTAATCACAAACGTGTTACTTTTGCAGCTATACACTATACAGGCCGATTCAAATTCGAGGACCACCATGGGGAACTCAGGAACTGTAAGAGATAGGTAGATAGTTTAAATTTGGCAAAGTTGCGTATTTTGCTGCTTATCAAAATGCAGTTTTGAAACTAAAAAAATTCGGACTACTTTCGGAGATTTCTTGAAAAAAACAAAATATTGCAAAATCGTTATTTTTTACTGAAGCTATTAAAAACAATTTTTCAAAATAAATAAGACATTATTATTGCCACTTTTTCCCTCTACAAGATGCTAGTTTTAAATTTTAAATCCGAGGTTTGGTCTCCAGTTAACCATCATCAACTTTGTTTTTTTCTTATGGAAGTCATTTTCACTTTTTGTGTCATTTAATAGAGCATTTTGTTCTGGTTTCAAAAATGTAACTTGGGTAGTGTACGTACGTATAGTTTCTTGCATTTTTACGAATTAATACTTCTGATTAAAAGATACTGATGTTTTCATTTTCAAAATCAGAAAAAATTCTCTATCAAATGACACAAAAAGTAAAAATGACTTCCATAAGAAAAAAAAAAGTTTATGATGGTTGACTGGAGACGAAACGTCTAACTGAAAATTTCAAAGTAGCATCTTGTAGACGGCTATAATAATGTGTCATTTATGTCAAAATATCTTTTTAAATAACTTCAGTAGAAAATTTTGCAAAATTTCGGATATCTCCGAAAATAGTTGGAATTTTTTCAGCATTTTGTTAAGCATCAAAATACGCAACTTTATCACATTTAAACTACCCTCCTATCTCTTACAGTTCCCGAGATCCCCATGGTAGCCCTTGAATTTGAATCATCCTGTATATACAAGAGACCAATTGCACCGTCGAAATTAAATAGCCCTTAAAATTAAGCATAACTTAAATACCATAGCAACGATTGTCTTAATAATCGTTGCCATTAAACCGGAATATCCCCCTTCAAGAGGTTAATTGAACGGGTCGCCGGGGTCGAATGCGGGAATATAAAAAAGACGCACTGCTCGTAGTCGGTTTATTGCTTGTCAGAAATCGGGTGTTTTTTGTCGTAATCGGGAATTGTCTTATTTTGGGTAGTATTCTAAATATAAAGTCGAATATCAGTAGGTACATGCCTTAGGTGAACACATCACTTAATTTAAGTACGAGCTTAATTTACAAAGTACTATGGACTTACCTAAATATAAAGTCGAACTCCACAAGATCTCTTAATAAATACAATTAAGTTCACAATGTTGGATCATGCTCGCCATATTCTAGAATGTACATCAAATTTGCAAATAGCAAGGACATCAGGAAATGAGATAAAATGACCACATGTAGGAACATATTTGAATTTGAAATTACTGATAAATATTGTTATTATAAATACTAGTAGCGCCATCTGTTGAGGTGAAAATACATTAACATTTATCTAAAACAGATTTCTAATTGATTTGAAATTAAGTTTATTTTTATTTGTTTTGCTATACCATAGATTTTAAGTTCGACTTAACTTTAAGCAAGGCTTAATTTTGTTGGTGCAACTGGAGCTAAAATACCTTGCAGTACAACTAGGGAATGCAATCCCGCAGCAAAATCCTAATCCCGGTATTTGCGGGATTGTTAAATGTCAATCCCGCGGGATCCCGGTATTTGCGGAATCCCGCAAAACTTTAAATAAATTGGCAAATAAGCAATTCTGTGCGGTTAACTTCTGTATCAAATAAATCGCTAATTATCACAATATTTAACAAAAAAGTACCTTCGTCCTAACTTAGAACTCAAAAAACCTCACCTGTAAAGCACAAAAAGGTGAATTTCTAAAGTGCCTCAAAAATCACGAAAAAAGTTTAACAATTACTTAAAAAATAACTTCTCCGTTATGCGTTTCATTAACAAAGTAAACAGAGTCCCTCAGTCCCGCAAATCCCGCGGGATCCTGCTCCATTTATGTGCGGGATTAATCCCGCAAAAATGCTGCGGGATCCCGGTATTTCGGGATCCCGCGATCCCGGTATTGCATTTCCTAAGTACAACAGACAGATTCAATAACTCTGTTTTTGAAAAACTGTTACTTCTAGAAGTTTTGTTAAACTGATCTATTGACAACAGACCCAGTACAGCTAAGGCTATCACATTCTTACATTATAATATTTCAAATGGTTCAGTATATATTAACAACCCCCACGATGTCGCAGAATTTTTCAATGACCACTTTAAAAACATTCCTAACTACCAACTAACTATAATTCAAAATCTTTGTATGTAACACCCTTTTGTGAACCAGAAATGATAACGCTTATAAACAAAAAAATAATAAACAAAAAGGACCCGATGAACTCCCATGCTCCCTAATTAAATTTGTTTCTAGAGTAATTGCAAAACCTGTAATTCATATTGTAAATTTGTCATTCGCGACTGGAGAGTTCCCAGTTGCCCTAAAACTAGCAAAAGTAATTACGGTTTTTAAAAGCGGTAGTGCAGAAGATGCAAGTAACTATAGACCAATTGCCATAACATCAGTATTCTTAAAAATTCTAGAACATTTCTATTTAGATAGACTAGAAAGTTTCTTAAAAAAATGAGTGGCAGAGTGTGAGATGGAAGGGTTTGGGGAGGGGGGGGGGGAAGAGAGAGAGAACGGAGGAAAGGTTAAAAAAAAGTGCAAGTAGAAGCGAATAGAAAGAGGCTAGAACACTTGAAGTAAGAACAAATAAGGTAGAGAAGGGCATCATGACAATGAATTCTAGATTGTAGCGGAAGTAGCTGGTAAAGACGTTCAATTCTGGCAGATTGTAAGAGGATATGATGTGGGGATGACAGAATCATACATAAAAAAAAATTTGGAGAAAATGAAGAACAGGATTCCGAATGAATACATATGGAAAAACTAATTT
Organism: Photinus pyralis; assembly: GCF_008802855.1. NCBI lineage: Eukaryota > Metazoa > Arthropoda > Insecta > Coleoptera > Lampyridae > Photinus > Photinus pyralis. The sequence goes on from NW_022170738.1 coordinate 18,833, forward strand.
GCGAAGCGGGACAATATAAAGGGAAGAGCAAAAAAGGGATAGGTAATGGAATGGTTGATAAAACTAAAGAGGATGAAGTAATACAGATCAGACGAGTGGAAGTGGAGGAAAGAAAATCAGAGTAATAACGACATACAACAGAGAAGAATGAAGGACCTAAAAAATAGAATAGACAATAAGACAGATGAAAAGAAGGAGAAAAGGCTATTATTGGAGGAGATTTTAATGCCAGAACAAGAATTAATGGAAAACAGGCCGAAGTGGAACACAAGATCAAGGGATAAAGAGCGCCACAAGGAGGGAGCAGTTTACTTGAATTGTCAGAAAAGAGAAGTTGGTTAATTTTAAACGGAAATTTGGAGGGAGATAGGGACAGAATTCGCATACATGGAAGGAAAAGGGACGTCGGTAATTGATTACACAATAGTAAATGAAAATACTGCAGTAAATTGATAAAAAATCAATAATGTGGAAACAAATAACTGAAGGGAAAGAGAAAAAGAAAGAAGTGGCGGGAACAAGAAAGAAGAGGGGAAATGGAAGAGAAATAAAAACTGAGAACGATTTTTGGAAGATAATGAACAGAGGGAAAAAGAATAATAGAACAAATGAAAGGGAAATACAATTAAGGGAATGGAAACAACATTTTATCAACGTACTACAAGGAAAGCTATGGAAAAGGTAGAACAAGAGACGAGATTTTGCACTAAAATCTGAGGAATTGGAAAGCGACAGACGAGATTGGAAATGAGGCTTGGATTTTCGCCATAGATAAGGTCAAGGAAAGGATGAGGAATCTCGTAAACAAGGTATGGTAAGGAGGGGGTTTACTCAAAGAATGGAAGGAAGGGGTGATAGTGTCCTTTGTAAGCCCATAGACTTTTCTTTCTTTCTTCAATGTTCAAGCTTACATTCCGTAGAACAACCCGCGCTCTATTTTCTAAGTGAATGCTTGTATCTCTCATACTATTGATCTCTTCCGTGTAATCATTACTTTGAGTTATTATTGTTCTCCAAGTCCAAGTATTCTTAAATTTGTTGGACGTGTGTGCTTTTGTGATCACCATAAATTTGGTCTTTTTTATGTTAAAAGATCAGCCGTTTTCTTCGATGACTTCTACCACTCAATCAACCATTTATTCTGAGTCTGTATATTTTCATCTCTGTTTTTGTCGAGCCTACTTCTTTTCATGTGTTCTAGAATCTCATTCGTCCTCCAATCATTTTAACTTTTTTGTTGTTCCCTTTTTAAAGTTGTTTCGCAGTGTAAGTAATTTCTGATTTAGTAATCTATTACTTAATTTTCAGTGACACCTATTCTTTTTTCGTGTGTAAGTTTTAGTTGACTTTATAGATTCTCAGTTTCTGTATCTTTTGTTGATGAGGAGTTAGTCAATTTGATTTCTGACAGTATTGTTATGTTTATCTGCTGGATATTTCCATGTATAGTCTTTTGACTGGTAACTAATAATGGGTGTTCATAATTGTGAATTCGCTCTTTCTTCGTAGAATTAAGTAAATCCTCTTCCTCTTTCGTTACGAGTTCCCAATCCCAACTTTCTTTTCCTATCCTAAGCAAATAGCGATCAATAAAATACAAAATTAATTTTTCCATTTAATACAACCAAAAGTATCTAGTACCCTTTCCGAATTAGGTTTTTTGGTTTTAATGAATTACAAAATTAAATTAAACGGCGAATAAAAATGAACTAAGGAGGGACAGTGCTATCAGAACAAAAATGAAAGGCCGTCGAAGACAAACTAACAAAAATTTCAATTTCAAATATTTAATTTAATCCTAAACTTGTAACAGCGCGACACTGGCGATAGACGTCATAACGTTACACTACATCATAATGTTATGTGTAAACCTAGCCATCCACAACGTTTACATTGAAGTAACATAAGAAACAGTAAATCAAAAAAGGACACTGGACACTCGAAATGAATTTGAAGGAAACGACATCAGATATTAAATGAAATGTGTTAGAAAGAGAAAAACCAATCAGATTTCTAAACCGTATGAATTTGACTAAAATAGTTCTTCCTAATATTTGTTTGACAGCTTGCACTTGTAAAATAAATGACTGCTGTCGCCATCTCGGATCTTATTTTCTAATCAAAGTATTATTATTACGGAAGACATTTGACTTGTTTTTTTCTTGTTGAACCATACGATTGTAAACCATAACATAACGTACCGTACCGTATCATTACCAGTAGCCGACGAGATAACAACATAACCGATTACCCACATGAATAAGAATCCCGAGCTGGGGTGGAAATTAGAATAATACTAATTATGTTTTATTGCCACATATTGTGATATATGCGATGGTAATCATTTTTCATTCGAAGAAGGGTGTAAAAATATAACAATGTTGCTTGAATTATAACTCCCACCGCAGTCATAAATTAAACAAACTGTTATTTCGTGAGAGAAAGCTTATCGCTATCGGAGCTTTTGGCGTTCACAAAACAGCGTGAGGTGCAAACGCCTAGCGTCGTAACGTCCGACGTCAAAACTGTAGAATATAATAGTAAGTTTAGGTGTAAAGTGCGGTTACGAATTGAAATTTGATTGACATAATACGCTTTTACTAAAAAATGACAGTCGATTGCTTGGTCATATACCATGCATGTTACGACCACGGTTTATACTCAACATCAAAATTTGAAGCATCGATTATTACATAAACACAAAGTAGACGTCGCCTTTATGAAACAGGCTTTGGCCATAAACTCCAGCAATGCGGATCGAGTGCTGCACTAAAGCCGGAATAGCTGTTATCGGACACATTGTAGCTGATGTTTTCCCAAAAACGTGCTTTATAAATGAGCCGTCAGTGCTAACGTAACCTCGACCGTTGATTGATGAGAGCGGCGCGGCGCGTTTCTAGTCACGTGACCCGCCGTCACTTTGAAATAAGTCGTTTGGTGTAGCGATCTAGCTATTCGTGTTCACAAATAATAAATAAGTTAATTTGTTAATTTGAAGTTCAGTTGACGCACACCCTTCGTGTTGCAATTTGACCTTTTTATTCATCTTTCACCAACTGATCTCAAAATGCAACTAGTAGTTTTGCATGAAAAAATTATTGATTTTGGAAAATAAGGCTATGAAAATATTAGATAGAGGGTAACCATTATAAAAGTGGAGTTTACCTATTTTATTTACTTTTAACTTAACTTTCTTTTATATGCACGCACACATTTTATCCTTTTCGACTTTATGCGCGCGAATGTTTTATGCAGGGTTTTATTAACTGCAAATATTTTCGTACCCCATTTCTTATAAAACATGAAAGGAATGAGGAATATACCTCGAATATACTGCTTCAAAAACCCTGAACTTTGAAATCAATTTTTCATATGTTTTCATTAGTGTATGAAATTTTCATTGAAACTTATGCAGGCGTGGCCGAACCGTGCAACTTTCATATTAAATTGTAGGTTTCATTAAATAATCGATATATAATTCCACGATAATAAAGTTTTTACCATTCCTATGAATCTAGGCGCGTGATATTTCATTAAGCATGCAAATCCACATAATTTATGACGTTGATAATATATTCGTTTTGTTCATGCTTGAGGGACGTTTTTGTGCTTTTCGTATATTTACGTGAATGTTAATAAATTTCTAACGAAGTTTATATTAGCGGAATTATTTAAATTATCTTGGCATTCTGGAAAAGAAAGTGCCATATATCATTTTTATATTCTTTTATCATTTTTAAAATCTTGTTTGCATATAACAATAAACTAAAACGTTTACGTCATCAGTTCCCCGATTCCTGATTATTTTTATCTAAGTCTATTAAATGACATAACGATTGTAAAAGTTGACATTATTGTCGAATTATGAGGTTCGTGTAATTTATTAAATTACTACGTTTACGTTCTAACGTATTAACAGAAAGTGAAATGACAGAAACGCAACAAAACTGCATAAAATAAACTCGTTTCGGCAGCAAAGTTGTTAGCATCAGCGACCACCTGTTGTTCACCAATAATAGTTATGCTGTCGAAAAGAAGTTTCATTGTGATTATTCTGTGTTTTTGTTTCAGTTTATGTTACATCAATGACCACAGTTCTGACGTTTCCAGTTGCACCGTACGTAAAGATTCAATCTTATACATGTACGGAACAGATTCATCCACCCGTAGTTCCTGCACAGGAATTCACACTTCGTTATCCACTCTAGTAAATGCGTCCCAGAAAACTCGTCTTGGGATATTCATACTCAAGAACTCGTCCCCAAGTAAATTCGCCTTCGAGGATTTGCCCCCCTTTATACAGGGTGTTTATTAAACATGCGGCAAAGATGTAGGTAAAGATTTTTGATAGGGCGCTTTGATTTGATTTGAGAAATCGGATAATTGGTGGGTGTAACGCAATCAGAAACGATCTTGGTGTTTTTGAAAGAGTTCGTGAGTTGATGAGGAGAAGATTGAACGGGGGTAATCATTTTGAACAGTTCATGTAGATTCAGAAACATTACATGTAATTTTTTTGGTAATAAATTGTTATTGTCGAAATTCTTTTTCGCTCCGTATCTTCGATACAAAGCGCCCTATCAAAAGTCATTGAAGGACAAAATATCCTTAGAATAGTTCAAGGAATAGCCCCTTAAATTGTTGCCGCATGTTTAATAAACACCCTGTATATGTATCCGTAGTGAAATTTTGTTCCTGTCAACAGAGATAAAATGACAAACGTTTTTCCCGTCACAGAAAAAAATAAGTTTTTAACGACGCATCACATGATATATGTTGCTATCTAAAAAAATTCAAGATGGTGGTCACATTTTTTTATAGATACATCAAAATATGTGAAATAATTTAAAATGGAAGCGTTCTAATTTTCATGACTGTGTCTCGAACGGTTTGAGCGTGAGCGGTTTAATGGCGGCCCTGCACAATAAAACATAACAGAATGGATAAAGAAAAGAAAAGAGTTGACCACAATGTTACACCAAAGTTTCAAAAATATGCGACCCCAAAATTAACGTTATCTATGAGCGGCTTATGTTCAATAAACGAATTCAAGAGCCATTTGATCATTTTTATACGGAAGTGAGAAAAGCTGTTAAAAGCGATAATGGACACGGGACATACTATAACCATTGGCATAAGTGATACAAATTTACAAGAAAATCTGGTGTTGAAAGACCAAAAAAACAGTTGGGACTTGTCGTGGGATTTCGAAACAAAATGTTATCGTTGTAGAATGGAAAATCATTTCAAGGTAGTTGCAGAGTAAATTATTAAACAAATTGAAGAAAACTTAGACGATAGTTCTGATACAATAGTATGTAGTACCTACTGTGGAAAGCGTTCAAGAGAAAATGTAAATTTTAAGTTGGGCACAAATCTGGAGGAGACCAATATAATCCTGGGTACCACTACAAAACTTGAGAACTCTTATCTGGGTCGTAATTTGGAATCGAATAAAAAACCAACTATTTACAGATGGAAGAAATTTATTCGACGTACGACAATCAAGCTGAAAGGAAAACAGACTCTCAGGGCCAGAATAACGCATACCACGCAACAAGCGATCGATAGAACATGTGATGTATTACAATATATAGTTTTGAAAATGTTACCTCCACGTTGGATGCGCCAATGATGTTCATTTTTCTTATTGACTCGTTGACTTATGATTGCTCGTGCTCCTTAGGTTATATCTCTTTGTGTGAAACTTACCTCTTTATGCTTTGCCTATATAAATATCTAATGTATTATAATGTGGTATTGGTATATCCAAAACTTAATTTGGGTAAATTTATGATAAGAAAATTTGAGAACGTTACGCTCAGATAAAGTGCCAAATTTAAATACCCCATCAAGTTCAAAATCGATTATGTTACCTGAGTTATATCTCTAAGTCAATAAATACTGTCAAATGCAGGAATACATCGTCTGCTTTATTTGTGATGCCAACATTATAGGTTACAATTTAAACAATATAAACAATTCCATTTGAATCTTCACTGAAAATTCTATCTTAAATCAATAGGCAATTTGTAACTAAAGCGTGATCTTGCGTTTCTTATGATGCACCATTGTATGGTAATCTGTGAGATGAGTCCGAATAACGAACTAGATCTATCACTTGGATCTGGATGTAGAACCTTTTTAGATGATGATTTTGTATTTGGATCTAGATTATATTATAACCGATCATTCACTCGTAGATCCAAAGATCAATTTTAGTTTATATAAAAAATGTTTGCAATATTTAGTGGAGTTAATCGTTTTTATTAAAAGTATAAATGTGTTCCATTCAGGTTTTTGGGCATTTCCAGCCTTCTAAGCGTAAACAGCTTTCAGTAGGAAGTCCGCATGACGGATGGTTTAGCTTAGGGGGTATTACCGGTCATTGTTTACCGTGCAACTAATTCATGGCGATGTTGCTAACGTGGGTATGTAAGCACACCACTTTGCCTTAAGTGATAATTCCCTAAGCAGATTTAAACTCAGAGTAGATGCTATGTCGCAAGTTGGGAAATTTGACAATTTGTAATGTTATTTTTGCGACAAAAAATTCAGTTCTTTGACAGGCGACATTTTGGGCTACTCAGTAAACGTCAAATCTAAGACTTCCTGGGTATTTATGCACATTAATAAAATTTTACGGCGGGTACATGTAAAGGGTTAGTTGTTAACATTAGAAGAAAGAAATGATCTCAATGCATCCAAACCGAAGTGCAATATAATTTTACAGCTGTTGTGATTTCTTAAAAGGATGTAGGCGGTTATTATAATTTTCAAGGAAGGAATTTTTCACAAGGGTTTACGTATAATTTTTTGCTGTTTCGTAAATTTTGCATAGATAAGATACCTAAGCGTTTTCCGAATAATGAATCGAAACACAAATCCACCCATGTAAATCAGATTTATCTATGATGGATTTATAAGGATCTAGATAATTTTGGGAGGATCTTTGATCTTGATCTAGATCCTTTCTTACGGGTGGATCTTTGATCTGGATGTAGATCATGATTTTTAAATGTATTTTGATCTGTACTAGATCCAGAATTAAAGGACCTTGGGCCATGTCCTTGTGACGCACAAAATCCATGCCAACGGAGGGTGCCCCGGTTCTATTACTGGTGCGAATTTCCACGAAAATAGTGCGGACTGATATTGGCAATGATGAAAAAACATGTTGAAAATTTTCAATTGGTCGACGGTTTTTCGAATATTATCTATCTTCTGAACTCTTCGTCAACCGTAAATGCCTTCTACAGGTGGTCGTATGCTGACGATATCAAATAATCCCTTTAGAAAGTGATGTGAGAGCTGCAAGGTTCGCGCTCCGGTTTTGTCGTACTTAAAGTACCGGTGGTTAATGTAATGAATATGTAGGTACTAATTAAATTGGCAAGAAAAAAAAACAAATAACGCGACACGTTACAAAAGGAACGGTCTTCGTTTATGTCATCACAGATCACACGAGTGGTTGATCTATTTATCATGAAATCCATTTTCTTTGGCATGTGCGAGTTTTCTTGTCATATTTTAACTGCTAGTAGTACATTAAAATAGTGGCACTCGGAAAACGTGTGAGAATGGATGAAAATAATATGTCATAAGGCATAAGGAACTACTGAAGACAAATACGTATTTTTAGATGGAACGCAAAGCAAAGTGGCAAACGTTATGATTTATGAGTGACAGTCTGGGTAACGGTGTCAGTTTCCATACATCTCAATGAGTAATGTAATTTGATAATTGTCACTTTAGCGTCGTTACCGTGAACCGTTATCAAATTACCCGCCGAAACGCTGGAATCGTAAAATGTGCGTTTGTAAATTGTGATTGATGGCGGCCATTTTCAGCGACAGGGTGGTATATATTCTATCACCTCGGAGGCCATAAACACATTTTTATATGCAACGTGACGCGCTCGTACATTGTAACAAGTAGGCGGTGAGAATGGCTCTCCAGATGCGTAAATCACCGTACTGTGGACATTGCACACCCGGGGTTAATATCCTAACTGATTTATACATGGCATGTACAATAAGGGTGCCTAGATAAAAAAAAACGCGCCGCGCTAGATAACGTTTCGCCTCTTTTACTAAAAACTTGAATGTTGACGGTGGCGTTTCGGCGCTTACCCGATCTTGTATAATTTCCCCCAGTTAAAAGCTAATATACGTAAAAGTATTTCACGAGTTAGCTTATCTGGTGGTTTCAAGCAAGCAGTTTTCAGTAAACAACTTCCGCGCATCTCGAGAACATATTCATTACATCCGAAAGATGTTAAAAGCGTCATCAAGGCACAATTATAAATCTTCTTTTTATGGCGGACATTATTCACTGCTACAAACAAAGAGCCAAATTAATTACGTACTTGCCACCATTTATAATACCTCTTTCGCCTTTGAATTTGTTAGGTAGTACATTTTCTGGCCAAAAAGCTGTCCTAATGGAAAAATTCGTAACGTGTACCCAAATGGCTGTGTGTGGTGCTAAATTAAAGCAAAGGTCTCATGAAGCTAATAAATACCCTTTTCATAACGTTGCCCTCTGCTTTATCTGAAACGCCTCTTTCGCCTTTTTACTCTCATAAAACTGCATTAGATCAATATACAATTAGTTCAAAGAATGACCCAATAAAATATTAATCCCATGGTAAAGCTTCATTGTTTTGGTCACTTCGCGTATCGCTTTAATGATCGGTACGAAGAGATAAAATAATAGAAGAGATGGGTAAAAAATTCCCTGAAATCTACAAATTCCTATTTCAGTACTACTCATGACCATCTTTCTTATGCTTCGGAAAATACATCCTCCAATCCGCTGAAGGCATTCACCAAGGAAACCCTTTGGGTCCTTTAACCTATGCCATTACCATCCATCCTCTACTTACCACTCTATCTGCGGAATACACTGTGGCTTACTTAGATAACGTGGCTATTGGTGGATCATCATCAATGGTATTAGAAGACATATTAACAATTCATAAAGCTGCCGACACTCTTAGATTGGAACTGAATCTCTAAACGTTCTGAATTCCATAATCTCGAATTGGGTTGAAATATTAATAAAACAAGATGTTGTCTTCCCCAATCAATTGTAGTACGTACAACTCATTCTGCAACACCTGTAAATACTACTGCAGATGCAGAAATATAAAATTGATTGGGTATTGTGTTATTATTGAATCTCTAAATGTGAAATACAGACTCGGGGCAAAATATCTCAATTAAACAAAAGAAAATTCGATTTCATTTCATAAGAATTTGTTATCACTGGAATCCCATGGTCACACGGAAAGCAACTAACTTGTATGGGATATTACGTGAGTGGATATGCTCTTCCCATCTCCCTCAAACTTCGAAAACTGCCGGGGGAGCTGCCAACAAAGCAAGGAAAGCCTCGTAAAAAAGCCAAATTACAGAAAGTCCGATGATTACCACCTGATTCCTATAGGTGTCGAAACAATTGGAGGTTAAGCAAATCAATGCAAAAAGAAAAACCTAATAAATTACTACCTAGGAAAAAAAATTTAAAAAACTCTGGAGAACCAAAAATCATGGAATATCTAAAACAAAGTATGAGAATAGCCATCCAGAAAGAATGCAGATCCTATTATCCAAATGTGTCCAAGATCAAATTTACATTTTTATAAATTTTTATTATTTAACTAAAACCTTTTTGCAACATTCTGCTAATAAATCACTCCTATACTACTAGCTTTTTCTAAATTCTCATTATTCCGTATGGGCGGATACGATCGATTAAGAGTAGATATTTGCTTAGTCTAATTTCGTTCATTTAAATTTTTGTACATATTAATTGTTCTACCATTTTATGTCATTTACTAAAGCACATTTTCAGAATCTTCTAGCTAGTAGGTACCCTTTAGTGGGAGCCATTAGAGATGTAGATATTATGAATCCCCAACCAACATTTTCAGTTTAGTAACACTTTCCAGTAAAAAGTAGGAAACAGCAAACATAAACACATTCAGGGACGTTGGGATGGAGACATGAAGATATTTCGCACCATAGAATGAATAGCAGGTATATTGTCACAGATACCATCGTTATGTTTATTTGCCGAAAAAAACTGAAAATCCTATAATCTAATAACGAAATGTTTTGAGTTTGAGTATCAAGTAGATTAGCCAAAATTGCCGAGATTATATATACTATTTGCGATTCTCAAATTCGTATATTTTCGGTTTTACGTAACTAATCAAATAAAACTCGTGACAGTCTGTTCGCCACTGCAACAACATGTAAATCATCCTTTCACCCTTCCAACTGAAGCTAAACGAGATTACGCGCAAATTTAATTTTGGAAGATAATTTTTTACTGAACGACGACGCGTGGTGTCGGGCGTCAATTATACCTTTGAAATTATGAAATTGACATGTTACCGAACTTCCTTTATTATAAAATGGTACTGACATCAGAACAAACATTTACTGAACAGATGCAACATAGACGAAATGTATGATTGAGCGTTTAACTAAAAATAGTGGGTTGTTAGGTTGTTACTGTATAATAATAGGAGGGACGCAGGCAGTGTGGGAGGTAAAATGTGTTGGTTGGGGGATGCTCGAAGTGTTTTTAGTCTACGAATGTGCAATCTATTTTTTAATGTGCATTTAATTCATTTCTTTATAAAAATTTCAGAAAAATCCGTCCGATAAGAAAATTAGCACTGCACATTCACAATTAACAAACTGTCGGTTTCAACAGGATGGTGCACCCGCGCACAGCACTCTATTCGTGTGAGAACCTATCGAACATATTTTCTATTCTATTGCCTAGCAAATTTGTATAAGGTACTCTCGCACGATTAAGGCGTTATGCGCGGGTGCACCATCCTGTTGAAACCAACAGTTTCCTTTTTTTGTTTTTTTTTGTGGGTCGTACATCATATTCGTATTAAAGATGCCACTTCTTATGGGCCATAAAAAAAATAAAATTGTATGATTTCTCTGAAACAAAACGTTGTATCGAAAATCTCTCAACGGTGTCTTGTAGAGCTCAAAAAGTGGCAATTAGAAAGTGGATTTCATGACCTAAAAATTGCGGCATATTTCAGGGTCTTGTAAGCAAACAATGTGGGCGTTATTTTATTTATGTGTGAACGCCGCCTTAAAATTAACTACATTGGCGATCGCTAGATGTCACTATCTAACAATAACAACATAATGCATTGCGCCCAATAACATTTCCACTTCCCGTTCTTATCAATAGTCATTTTTTGATAAAATGATCTGGAATTAATCTAAATTTCTATCAGCAGAGGGCGGTAGTTTCGGAGACGTCATGTTTGTTGACATTCCCACTAGTATAATTACCATCACCATCACATTCCCGCTTCCTTCCAAACACTATATACACAGAAACCGAACCAGAAAGGGGTTATTAGAATCGTTGTCCTGATATTAAGGACCAATTGCACCGTCAAAATTAAGTATCTCTTAAAGTTAAGCATAACTTAAGTACCATAGCAACGATTGTCTTATTAATCGTTGCCATAGATTTTAAGTTAGACTTAACTTTAAGCAAGGCTTAATTTTGATGGAGCAACTGGGGCTAAGTATCACATTCCTGTTCTGTGGTTAGAGTAGCGATTGTAGATCGCGCTCTGACAATAAGTAAATATTAATTAAGTAATTAAGTTAATTAATTAAGTTTACCTGCTCCTCAATTAAAGCAGATGTGTCGGTTGTAATACCGCGCTCTCTCCAGTTATATTCCACGAATTAAGGGTAGTCGTATGTTTCTCGCGAAAACCGATTTGTAACGCTACCCACAACTGTGTTCCTGAAAGTAGGCAACCCAACGTACAGAGGTTGTTTTGACCAACAGGAGGTTGTGTAGAAGGGAGGTTTTAGTTAGTGCTATGCTGCAGTAATGGTTACGTCACATCCAGTGTACCATTCAGATACTGGTGGTTTCATCCATATAAAAACAAACGGCGTTACCCGTAATTTGATATCATGTATTGCTGTAGCTTATCTGCAAACTATTCTAACCATTAAACTTGCAGCTACCAGCTGAAATATTATAATACAGCATGCAGCTCCCGTTAAGTCGCAACCCGATCGACCCCATCTACAGCCTACAGCTGATGGAATACCACAGCCACAATAAACCCATTCAGGGATACCAACATAATTTTGTTTATGATATTGTATATACAGGGAGTACAATATTATTGGAAAAATAGATTCAAGTTGTGTGTTTATAAATTTTATTTAGAATCTTGGCGTCATGCCTGAAGCTACCTGCGTGCCCACCAAGCACTCTTACAGAATTTGCACCCGAGTATACAGGTCAAAATTTCTTTTGTTTTGTGTATATACTACGTTTAAGTTTATTTTCCAGCAGCATTTAATTTTATTTTTTTTCAACACCTGAAATTTGTATAGGTATTTTAGTTTTCCGAAGTTGAAGACCACTTGAGGAAGGGCTTACGGTATAAGCTTCCAAACCCGAGCTAAGTAACCACGCTAGGTTAATAAGGGAACGAGGACGCCCAGCCTCCTCGGTTGCTCAACCGGGGAAGGCTTCTCCGTCGTTATTGCAGATTAGGTACAAACCTTTACTACATATAAGGCAGGACCAATCGAGCAAAATGGCACTATCTTATGATAAAGATAAGAATTATGATGAGGTCATGGCCTAATAAGAGTATATTATCCATTGGATGAGGTATTTGTACCGAGAGTGAGCGTTGGAAGATCGCCCACCAAGAAGAGTGAGAAACAAGCTGAATCGGCTAAAAATCCGGCTCCGTCGGTATGTAAACAATCGAACAAAGAGAAGGATAAGGGCACGGACTTCTCAGGAAGTAAGAGATGCAGGTTGCCTACGCTAAAGAACCTACGCTCAAACGGTCAAGGCAACAGGAATCGGGGCCAGAAATAAAACAGCCAGTACATTTACTGGAGGCTCTATCAAAGAGTCCGGTCGCTCAAGCCAGTGTTTGTTTGGACATGATTACTAGAGCGTCGTCAAAGGAGCTCAATTCTAAATTGAACTTCACACGACAGGACCAAGCTGTTATCAGAGAGCATGAACAAGGTCATAATCGCCCTCACCACCATGGTGTATGAGGCTAATCAAGCAAACTACAGACAGGCCATAATATAATATAATATAATACCATATACGAGAAATAATCCCAGGCTGCGTCCGCCAGGGCTAACGTACCCAAGCAAGTACGCACACTAACTGTCGAACAGACAGGCAGTAGCCTGACCTCGGTCGCTCGAACTCCCGAACCCTGCCTTGGAAAAATTATAATGATTTCGTATGTATAAAAGGTTTTGTGATTGCCTGTGTTTTGTTGAGCTATCTGGACAGGTACTTGTGGGCGGTTTAACAAACAACTCCTAAACATTAGCCCATCTATCCAATATAAACTGAGGAAGTAGTATCAAATACTTCTCAGTATATTAGATAGACACGTCTGTCTAAAACGGATTATATTTCACCATTTTCTTATCTGCTCCATTGCTAGAAAATACTAGCTAGTAAAGATACAATCCGTTCATTAAAGAAGTATCTTGAAGCGTCAAGCACTCGAAAAGCAAGGTGGCAGTAATCCTTTCCACATATCGCTTTGTCATGCAGCTACTATTCATGTTCGATTTAATCCAAATACGAACTCTGTTTCAAAAATACTTTACCTTAAAGCAAACCTATTCCTATTGGGTTTCACAGCATAAGACTTTCAACATTGGCCCCCAACTCGTTATAAACAAGGGTAGTATCCAAAGCAAACGTTCTATCGTTTAAAACTTGATGCACAGCCTGTTTAAAATATAGGAGAGTCAGGGTTAACGTATGAGTTCATGAATACACTTCATATCAATTATTATGCTTTTAGATGATAGTAGGAAGGTATATTATTATTTGTGTATAAAAATTGTTCCGTCTGTGTAACTTTCAATACGCTACCTTCTATTGTTAATATTGCGTGACTGTTATTAGGTAACTACATTGTACAAAAAGACAAATTCTGTTATATAACATTCACAAAAGAGTCTGAAAGTAACTAAGTGAACTTGTCAACTCGTCTTAAACGAATAATTTTGTTCACGACACAATACAACAATGGAATTTATCACGCCTGGTCGACAGTTTGGCAGTGGAGAATTGATCGCGGCTTTCTTTACGGTTAGCAATACTCGGTAAGAAATAAAAGATAGTACTTTGTTAGGAAGGATGGAGTTCTGCACTTCATTTAGTTGCGAGCGTACATTTTAGATGCACTTCTAAAGTTTTTGGCTCGTGGAAATGATGATATAGGGCAGAACATCAGTATTGTATTTTTCCATTATATGATTTGATAGTGTTAAACTATTTTTATACATATTAAATATCTTCTCCATACTTTCCACACATATATAACAGTCACCATAGCTATGTGTATGCATTTTGATTAGCGATTTTATTAATATCGGGATTCTCATTCATGTAACTCCTGCTCAAAGTAGGTAGGAAACAGAATGATGAAAGCAAGATTGATGTAGTGATAGTAGATTCGCGGAATTAAATTAACCCGCAATATCGCAAAATTTATCCCTTAGCAGTTTCAACATTTTGGATAGCTGGGTTCATAAGTTTATGACCTAGCTGTAATCATTTCTATCGAAAATTATTAGTTGTGTTGAAAATATTAACGTACAATTAGCAATGCAATTTTAAGTTCAAGATTTCCATTTGCCAATTAGTTCAGTCATTCGTATTGTACGTACGTAAATTTAATTAATAAGCACGTGATTTATTTAAATGTTTACTTACATAATAGTATATTAAGATACAAGTGTATAATCAAGTCTTTAAAGCACGCGCAACGAGTTTAAGGGCACGACGCAAAGCGGAGTGCCTTTAACGTTGCAAGTGCTTTAAAGACCAATTATACACGTGTATCTTATAGTATTTTTTATTATACCTGCAGTATAATTTAAAAATAGGAAATACAATGAAGTCATATTGACGTTATACTCGAATACATGTCTAATTAAGTGGGCTGGGTGTTCGTAATTTCACGATTGCCATGGAAATGTCACTTGACGTTTGCTTATAAAAATCGTCGTCTTTATGAATAAAACGATTTCCGTTGAAAAAGATAATACACCGTCCATTAAATCGGTTGTTGTAAAATCTAAACAAACGTTGGTAGGTGTAAAATCTCAATCCAGTAAAGCCTATTATAACTAAAGAATATGAAAAGTTGTTTCCATGGATGAATAGGAAGTTACTTACGAATAAAGTCTTAAATGCATCCATAATGCCAGCATATATGAAGGAAATATCAAAGGTATTTAAATCTTCTATATTTTGGTGCATTCATTCAAAACTTCACTTATTGCTGCGATTAAAAAGTGGAACAGATTTGGAAGCATACCCTAAATTACGCGCGTTTGTAAAAGCTTCAACCAAAGGATAGGTACAAGCCAAAGAAATGTTCTGCATTTACAGAAAGCGACTTAGGAAGATTTTTTATTTCATCCAGATGACAGTTTCAAAAGTCATACTTGAAGTATCGTTACTTAGCAACTTTAAAGCACGTGTGTTTTAAAGGCCTTTTTTCGCACGCATTTGAGTGTTTAAAACGGAGATTGTGATTCAGGTATAATAAAAAATTAATTATTAACATTTACAGAAACTAAATAAATAAACTAAATATAATGTGGTCCGTAAATAAAATTGTTTATAATAGTTTTGAGAAGGGAAGCGTAGAATGGGGTCCATAAAATTCGCAACAAATTCGAGAGCAGTTTTAAAACGGATTTTGGGAACATTAAATGTAATTGCTTACTATGCCTTTGTATGAGAGTGATCAAAGAATATCCACACGAATGAGTTAACGTGTTTATTATTAAAAAACACAAATAAATTAAATCGATTCTAAATCTTGATCTGGCAATCGGTATGACGACACAATACTAGAAATTCGTATAATTACTTATAAAGGAATACTTACTTACTTACTTGTTGTTTCAGTATATCAAGACTAATACGAACGTAGGAAAATGGCAATGGCGTTGTTTTTGTTGAAGCGACAGCGTATTGCGGCTGGTTAAATGACAACTTCGACGAAGCTGCTCATAACGACGGCTTCATGGTGGTGTACAATATTGCTCTATGAAAATGACGTGTTGCTTTTTAGCATGCACGTTCATTATTATTGACGGCTCTACGGCGACATCTTGAATCTTTCGCCCCTTACCTAAAACCTAAAACCAAGCAGTGTGTTACCAAAATTAACAATTTTGTCCCAGCCGCAACCCACAGGATTTAAGTATTCTTAACCGCGACGCAACAACAATTCAAAATGAGCTCTCTATCAACCAAACCAAACACGCATGTCGCCTGAACATGAAACCTTATCAACATTAGTCCACGGGCGCCGTAATTTAAAGACTTTCCAGTGGCGTTCATTCTCAAACGAATAACTAAAATAACTATTCATTCTAACGTACAAATGAATATCCTGTACAGTATACAGAGACAGACAAGATGGTTATGTACAGGGCGTGCTAAGATATTTTCTTTAAAGATATTAATTCTTGCTTGTGAACACAACAAATGGCGACCATCAAACATTGGTTTAACGAGTTTCACGTGGTCTTACCTCGTACGTCAGTTTTTGTTGAGCCACGCCCAGGTGCCCCGAAACTGGCTACCACAGAGGATAACGTGACTAAGATCCATGATCTGGTATTGGCTTTGGCAGACCGCTGATTGAAGGTGTGCGACATAGCTGAGACATAGGGATCTCAAAAGACCGCGTTGATCATATCCCGCATGAAATTTTGGGAATGAAAAAACTGTCGGCGCGATGGGTGCCGTCTCTCCGGACAACCAGATCAATTCAGAGACGTGGTTGACGCTATTTAAGCGCAATCTGAAGGAGTTTCTGCGTCGTTTCGAGACCGTCCCCGAAACATGGATCCACTGGTACACACCAGAGACCAGGGAACAGGCGAAATAATGGGGATTCACACTGGGAGCCTGTTCCGAAGAAGGTGAAGACTGTCGCATCGGTCACCTCTCTCTGGGATTCGGAAGGTGCCTGGGAAGGTGTGATCTACATCGCTACCTAAGAACAAAACGGTCACAGGGCTCTACTACGCCGAATGATTGGGCCCATTCGACGCCGAATTGCAGAAAAACGGCCTCATTTGGTGAAGAAAATAGTGCTCTTGCAACGCACCGGCTCACACCTCCACCATCGCGTCGCCACAAACTACTGCCCCATCCACCGTATTCTCCAGATTTGGCCCTGTGAGGCTTCTTTTTGTTTTCAAACTTGAAAAAGTTACTCGCCGGATGGAAATTTGAGTCGAAGGATTATGCCACCGCCGCCACGGAACCTACTTCGAGAGAACGTGTTTTTCAGACAGGTTAAAGAAGTTTGAGCATCGCTGGGACAAGTGTAACGACCTAAAAGAAGACAATTATTGTCGCCACTTTTCCAAAATTTTTGTGTTTCTCTTGTAGCCTAAGTACTTATCGAACCACCTTTGTACCATCGATGCAAAATAGAGACCTTTTGTCATTAATTGTACAGCTCCCGCCTCATGAATTCAAAAGAATCGCTCACCCCAAGATTTCGTCGCTAAATTCGCAGAAACGGGATGTGTTATCAATAAAAAAAGAAAACAACCAAGATTGTTTAATGAAGCAGCTCAGGTGGAAGTTCTTGGTGAATTTTCCATAAATCCCTCAATGTCAACATTTAGTTTTTATTGCTAAATTTTTGTTAAATTGTCTTAATGAATATTGACTTTATTGGTACAACTGGAAAGCATTTTCAGTATAGCTTTCCAACGATGTGTCACATGTATGGGGTTGCCCCATTGCTGGGGGGTTAAGGGGGTGGGGGATTGTCACTCATAACGTCATTCTGGTTTCCCCTCGATATCCCCGAAACGGTTTGGCGCGATTTTCAATATCTTCTTTTGTTTGTAAAATATGGCCGACTGCAAGTTTTAAAATTGACACCCCGTATATAAAAATTTACCTCAGGACATCAGATAATCAATGAATGTATGTAGTAATAATTTAAATTTAGCGCATCATCTATGATCAGTTTTCTAAACATGTCTATGTCTTACACTAAAAAACTATATTGTTTAATCTGCATTTCATTGTGAGTATAATAAATTTGTCTGCACAGAACTACAATTCACACTAGCGTTATGTGATATCCTGTTTGAATTTAGTTGCTTTTGCTAGTAAACGACGTCGATCGACAACCCTCTGCGCGTTGTACACAAATTGCTTTGATATGAAGGAATCGACTCTATAAGAGTGTGCAAACAATGTCATTCCCGGTTTCTTCCAAGTAAAGTATTAATTTCGTATAATCGGTTATACTTAATTATACGAATATAAGGGATCTTTGAATGTCATTTAATGACGTAGGCAAACATTAACCAGCTCGAGAGCCATTAGCAAATCATCTAAGTGACAGTTCCCATAACGCAAATCCCAAGAGCCCGCGCGCAGTCACGTGTGAGGGATTAGTATCACACTGCCATCCATCACCCTCATACTCTTGTCTTTTCTCTGCCACCCTTATATAAGAGGCTTCTTCCTGTTCTTGTAAAGGAATCACAGCTAATATTGATTGCATTGGGGATCAAACTCAGTACTCTCAGAGAGGAGACGTTTAATTTCGTGTCGTAAAATAATTGATGTCCAATTCCTCGTTTTAGTGCTACGCGTTTACAAATAATCCTCAGTTAAGTCCATCGCATCTAAAAACAACAATGAATTTCATTAAAAAGAGAATTTGTGTATTACGTGCCGCAGTAGACAAATGTTGAATACACTATTAATAATAACGTAATGATTTTGTCGATTGTGAATGAGGTAGGTAATAGTTATTTACATAAAAGTCCGGAAAATGACACATTACTGTTACCCATAATTTAATTTGTTAACATAAAAAACAAAATATAGAAGTTTAGTAATTAGTGGATTCAATGGAAAATCGAAGCAACCAAGGAGATAATTTTTTTATCAATTAATATACCGTAAATTGTTATTCCGGTGTTATCATTTTTGCTGGACAGTACACAGTCAAAAAACCACCATTTGTAGTCAAATTTCAGATAAGGAAGGAGATCTCTTGAGTATTCAAGGAAAGTAAAAGAGGTAAAGTTAATAGGCAACTGCCGAGCTATTCTTGCAGGCAGTTGATTCAAAGTCCATCGCGTGGTCCTTTAACCCCGCCCTTCGGCTCTACGTTTTGGTGGGTTTTGGGCGAATAGCGTTAAAGCGGTGAAAGGCCACCTTCTTCGAATAATCAATCAAATTTTTAACTTAGAAAATTATTTAAAAAAATACACTTTTTGTTCAAATTAATATAATTAGCGCCATTTGTGCCTTATTAGTTAGTCCAGATACCACCGATTTAACCAGCTTGACCCCTGGTCATTTCCTGACGTTGGAACCTCCATCTGCGCATTTGATCCTGATTTATCCCATGTTAATATGTCACGTTTATCGCGATGGCAGCTAACATAGCAAATGCAGCTATCATTTTAGTCTCGTTGTTAAAATTGTAAAAATCCGGCCACAAATATTAAAGATAGCGTTGCCCATGGGCAATCCATTTTTGACATGCTACTTCAATTTCAGTTTATGAGAAGAATTTCATTTCAATGCTTTTCTAAATAAGAAAGTTGGAACTGCGCATGCGCAAACTTAAATTTTGAAACTAATGTTAGATTTTCCTTTGTTCCAATCGCCCAAGTATAAAATTTCACTTAAATGCTTCCATAGATAAAAAAGTTGGCACTGCGCATGCGCAAAATAAAATTTTGAAACTGGCGCTAGATTTTCCTTTATTCCAAGTGCCTATGTATCATATTTCATTTAAATTCTTCCATAAATAAAAATGTTGGCACTGCGCATGCGCAAAACCAAATTTTGAAATTGGCGTTTGATTTTCCTTTATCCCAAGTGCCTATGTATCAAATTTCGTTTAAATGCTTCCATAAATAAAAAAGTTGGCACTGCGCATGCGCAAAACCAAATTTTGAAATTGGCGGTTGATTTTCCTTTATTCCAAGTGCCTATGTATCAAATTTCATTCAAATAGCTTTATAAGTACGCATGTTCAATAAATACACGTTCGAACGCTGTAGCACGAATGTTAGTTTTGCTATAACTTCAGAAAGTTACATAAGACGGTCGTCGGTAATGTAGGTGTCTACTGTGACAGTTTCCTCGTCATATTCGTAGAATACACAGTTGTTCTGCGCGTTTCAGTATGGCAGGTCGTATCGTTGGAGCGTCCAAGATCGATCACCGAGCACTACCTGCTTTTTCGATCACCGTGGACCATGAATTTAAAGACCCTCCTGTTAACATCAATGCTGTCCGATACAGTGAAACTTTGACTCGCTTGCATACAGCCATAAAGAATAAACGTCTTGGGATGCTAACGGAAAGCGTGATTCTTTTTCACGATAACGCCCGTCCGCATATCGCTAACATTATCACGTCACAGATAGCGCGGCTGAGGTAGGAAGTATTAGAACACCCCCGTTACAGCTCGGTTCTGTCACCATATGACTTCCATGTCTTTGGACTCTTAAAGAAGGC
This sequence comes from Photinus pyralis, assembly GCF_008802855.1. Taxonomy (NCBI): domain Eukaryota; kingdom Metazoa; phylum Arthropoda; class Insecta; order Coleoptera; family Lampyridae; genus Photinus; species Photinus pyralis. The sequence continues at coordinate 39,449 of NW_022170738.1, forward strand.
ACTCAAGGGACAGCGATTCCATTTGGACGCTGAAGTCCAGCAGGCAGTTTTCACATGGTTCTGTCAACAGCCACAGGAGTGGTATGCCACCGGTATACCGCGTTTTGTGAAGCAGTGGGATGCCTGCTTATGTAGTAATGGCAATTTTGTTTAGCTTAAATGAACCGCTTATATGTAACACCGGTCGAACGTGTATTTATTGAACCTGCCTCATTAATTACTTGTGCTTTTTATTCGGACACTTGCCCAAGGTGCATTTTTAATTACCTATTCAAAATGTTGCAGTTCAGTTTGGAGTTTAGGTATGACTTACTATCTGTTAGAAGTTAACAAGGTTAACAGAGCAGAGTTGAATTCTCTTCTCTGTTGCCGGGGAGAAGTTTTGTGCCGTGTTAATAAGGAAAGGGGAAGAGCTAGCTAGGTTGTTTCGTTTGGTGTTTTGTGTGACGGTCTTTTTTGGCCTATGGATGAGTGCACACACCAATATCGTTTGGAATGTGAAATAGCAAACTGAATATAGTTGTGAACAATAAAAAAAATTTTGAACTGGAATGCCTGGAGAACGACCACGGATAAATTGATAGAATTTCCCAATTCCTCTAAACGCGCAGAACACACTTCAATGAACTCGCGAGGTACCAGACAAGGCTGGATAATTAGGTATACAAACAACCGCTGCCAAACTTAGGATGAGGATGCCTACCACATCCTACGTTAGAGCCCTTTCACACGATCCGTTTTTTTTAACGGACCGCGTTAAACTGACGGTGAAATACTGGCCACCTGCAAGAAACACATAATTGTATTTGAATTTGAGCATTTACACGTTACGTGATCGAGCGTCCGTAAAAAAATTCGGTTCCGGTACCGGCGCACCAACGGAGTCACCCGATTTTATATAAAGTAGGGGTTAAAAATGTTTTTTGATATTTGTCGAGTCAATCGCAATTATTTGCAGATCTTTGAATTGGTAATTTATGATCACCTGCATGCATGTTAATTTGAGCAGATAGACAATCCAACTCACTATTTAAATGAAATTTGATACATATGCACATAATTTATTTATGGATGCCCTCAACGGCTGATTACAACTGTTCAACTAGATTTGAAAACAAATTCACCGAAAACGTGTGAAGGATTATCCGTTTTGCGTCCGGTGATTTCACCGGTCCGTCAGTTTACCGGTCCCCTAAAAAAACGGATCGTGCGAAAGGGCCCAGGCGGCACGCGATTTTGGTTATCGATGCCGTTCCAGCTACAAATATAAATTGTGTTGGAAAGTGTGTTGTGTATGTTTAAAAAGGATGAGTTGATTGTTGTTGAAGTGTGATGAGTTTTTGTTTTTGTAAAACGTCGGATAAGAAATTGTAATTTTTGACAGGAAAAAGAAAAATAAAAAACGATTTGAACTTAATCCGTGACAGGACTCATTTGTAATTAGAATTGATTACCTATTATTTTAGGTAAGAAACCACATATTTGGCGACCGTGTCTATAGATCTTGCAATCTCAAGAAAACGAAGGAAAGATGAACCAAGCATCCCTTAGCAGGAAGCGCGCTCCAATGCGAGCAATGATTACAAAGACTATTAAGGAAATTGAATTGGCGCTAGATACCAGAGATCAGACGACCTTTGAGACAAAGATTCATTGGTTGAAAATGAAAGGTGAAGAATTAGCGAAAATGGATGAAGAAATGATGAATATTCTTGCCGAGTCGAATGATTCGGAAGAAGTCCTAATATCAGAAGCCGAAGGCGCGCAGCACTACCAAGAAGAAATATACCGCTGCACTTTATTGAATACGAGTTGTGAAATTACATCCGCTGGTGTTACTGTATCGAATAGACCGGAAGTAGGTAGAATTAAGTTACCTAAGCTAGATTTACGAGTTTTTAATGGAGAATTAGAGGAGTGGCTCGGCTGGGGGGCTCACTTTGAAAAGATCGACAAAGCTTCTTTGGACGACGCAGAGAAATTTCAATATCTGGTGCAGGCTCTGGCAGGACCTGCGAAAGAATTAGTTTTAGGATTCCCGCCAACGTCTGAAAATTATCCTAAGGCTTTGAATTCCCTAAAAGAACGTTACGGAAACCAAGATTTATTAGGCGAATTGTATACGAGAGATTTATTGCAGCTTTGCATACGACAGTCGAAATCTAGACAGGATATTCTTCAAATTCATGATAAGGTTGAGACAGCATTACGTTCTCTAGAAAGTTTGCAAATTAATATGAAAGATTGTGCTCCTATAATTACCCCATTAGTTGAATCTACTCTTCCTGAGGAAACGCTCAAAGCATTTCGACGCGCATTACCTGTTGAGAAGCAATCATCTAAAGATCGACTAACATTTTTACTGCAATTCCTGAAAAAAGAAATTGATACAGAGCAGAGGGTAAAATTAGCTTCTAGATGTTTTGACCCTTTTCCGACACGAACGCGTACAGCTCAAGTACTACATACTAAAGAAAGAACCTTTGAAAATATTTGTATTTTTTGTGAAATACCCGGACATAAAGGAAAAAACTGCAGGAAGGCGCTTAGGATGAAAATAGACGATAAGAAGGCTATTTTATTGAAGAAGGGAGCATGCTTTATATGTACCGAAAAAGGACATACCCTCAAAGATTGTAAAATGAATGAAAACTGCCCTGTTTGTCAGAAGAGACATGTTTTACCTATGTGTCCTGTAAACCGTTTCTATTCGACTGGAAGAGGAGTTCCACAAGAAGAAAATAAGAGTGAAGTACAACCGAATCCTGAAAAATTCGAAAATAAGGAAACATCTTCAAACTCGGTAGTTATGTCAGTTGCTACGATTTTGCCAACAATTTTAGTTCCAATTAGAGGAAGATGGGGACAAGTCCGCAAAGTACAAGCCCTTGTAGATTCGGGATCTCAGAGATCATATATAATTAGTAGAGTCGCGACAAAATTGCAATTGCCTATTATTGGAACTGAAAAAGTAGCATTTGCCCTCTTCAGTGGAGTAACATCAAAAGAACAAGAACTGAATTGCTATAGAATTACAGCTCAATCAAGAGACACTATTTTAGAAATGGAAGTATTAGGAACAGATCGAATAACCAACTATACCACGCAGGTTAATGTTAAAATTGAAGGAAAAGAAACAGAAATTAGAGCTAGTAGCGGTCCAATAGAAATGTTGATAGGAGCTGATTATTTCGGTTCTCTACTGACTGGAAACCGACGAGTTTTAGATAAAAATCTCACGGCATTTGAAACTTTATTTGGTTGGACTGTGTTAGGAACACCCTCTGCACTTAGAACCTTCTCAACGTGTGTTGCGATAAATCACATAGAAGAAATACACGACCTTGAAACTAAATTCTGGGAATTGGAACTTCTTGGTATTAAAGATGATGCAATACAATGTGATAAAAAAGAAGAGATCATGAGAAATTTTTATGAGAATTTCAAGTACGAAAATAAACGCTATACTGTTTCGTTACCTTGGAAAAATGAAGTTCGTCCTCCGCCCAATAGAGCTCTAGCTGAAAGGCGATTAAGAAGTGTATCCAGTAGGATGACTCCTGAATTATATACCGAATACGATGCAGTTTTGAAAGATTGGATACTGACTGGTATTTTAGAGGAAGCTGAAGATAACGATAAAGGACACTATCTTCCGCACCGAGTTGTCGTACGTGAACAAAGTAACACAACCCGAGTGAGACCTGTTTTCGATGCATCCGCGAAAAGCGGGTTTTTGCCTTCGTTGAATGATACCCTCTCTGAATGCATAAATTTTATTGAATTATTGCCAATAATTCTCTTAAGATTTAGAGAAAATTTAATCGGTTGTTGTGCCGATATTGAAAAGGCTTTTCTTAGAATTAACGTGGAGGAAAAGGATCGCGATTTTTTGAAAATACTTTGGTGGAACGAGGAAGGAGAGATCATTTCATTAAGACATACCAGAGTTGTATTCGGCCTAAAACCGAGTCCATTTTTGTTATGTGCAGTAATCAAGACTCATTTGAATAAATTGAAAGACAGCAATTTCAAATTTCCTTGGGTAATTGAAAAGATGAGTAATTCGTTTTACATGGACGATCTAGTCTGCAGTGTGAATTCTAAGGAAGAGTTAGATGAATTTTTAATTCAAGCTAAAAATGTTATGGAGTCTGCTTCGATGATTTTGAGAAAATGGAAATTTAGCGGTTGCGATACACATGACGTGACAGTTTTAGGAATCCTCTGGTCTACGGACACCGACGAATTAGGATTAAACATTGATTGGTGGGAAGAAGAAAAGTTGCAGAAGCGGGACACCAAGCGTCGTATTTTAAGTTTGATTCACAAGCTATTTGATCCTATTGGCATAGTATCGCCTGTGTCAATAGTTCCTAGAATTTTTATGCAGAAGATTTGGAAGAATAAAATAGATTGGGATACCCCAATCAATGAAGAAGATCGAAAAGAAGTTGCAGATTGGTGTAAAGATATTCATTTGTTGAAGAAGGTTAAAATTCCACGATTACTAGGTAATGTAGAAACGATTAAAGGTGTTCATGTCTTTTGTGATGCCAGTAAGGCTGCTTATGCCTGCGTTATACTTGTAGTAATCGAAGATGATGATAGGAAAATTGATGTTCGTTTTGTTACCAGCAAAGCTAGGGTAGCTCCGAAAAATGTAACAATTCCAAGATTGGAACTGATGGCCGTTTTAATCGGTGTAAGATTGTTAAAATCAGTCTTAGATTCAATGTCTTGGAAGGACAAACCTGTATTCCTGTGGTCCGATTCAACTACAGTCATACAATGGATAAAGCGAAATGAAGCGTGGTCAATTTTTGTAAAGAACCGAGTCACAGAAATTCGCAGAAATTTGGCACCCCATGTAACTATAAGGCACGTACCTGGGGCTAATAACCCGGCAGATTTACCATCGCGTGGATGTAGTACTAAGAAAATTTATAGCGATAGAGGAACGAATTTTGTTGGCGCAGCTAATCTACTTGAATTAATTAACTGGGAAAAGGTAAACAAATTTGCTACAAGTGAACGAATTGATTGGAAATTCAATGTGCCCAGTGCCCCTTGGTGGGGAGGTTGGTGGGAGCGTTTAGTAGGACTTCTTAAAAATATTATGAGGCGTGTATTAGGACAAGCCAGCTTACATTACCAAGAACTTTACACAATCTTGTGTGAATGTGAAAGCATTATGAATAATCGTCCTTTAACTTACTTAGATGAAGGTGGTGAAGTAGCCCCGTTGACCCCAGCTATGTTTTTAAGAGATCTTATAGAAGATGGTATGCCTGAAGTTCGAAGTGAAAGAGATGATTTAACCAGACGAGCATTATACCTTGCAATGCTCCGGAGAGACCTGAGAAAACGTTTTCGAAATGAATATTTAGGTTTTCTTCGAGCTCCTCGTCATAAGAGTGACTCCCGCTCCTTGATGATTGGCGATATAGTTCTAATTGGAGACGACAATACCAGACCTTTGGATTTTCCCCTTGCGGTGGTAGAAGAAATGGTTCCTGGTATAGATGGAGTTGAACGAATGGTTCGGCTACGCACAGAGAAGGGAAAGATATGTCGTCCGATTCAGCGGCTCTACCCACTAGAGATTCGTAGTTCTATTGGTAAACTGAAGGAAAATGCTGAAGTGGAAACTACCGTTCCACCTATTGACATGGTGGACTTGAAGGATGACAGTCAAGAAGATTATGCATCGGAAAATACAGATGTTATTGATCGAAGAGGACGGGTTATACGTAGACCAAGTCGTTACCTTTGATCAAGAAAATAAGATTTCTTGGGTGGGAGTATGTTGGAAAGTGTGTTGTGCATGTTTAAAAAAAGGATGAGTTGATTGTTGTTAAAGTGCGATGAGTTTTGTTTTGTAAAAACGTCAGATAATAAAATTGTGATTTTTGACAGGAAAAAGGAAAATAAAAAACGATTTGAACTTAATCCGTGACAGGACTCATTTGTAATTAGAATTGATTACCTATTATTTTAGGTAAGAAACCACATATTTGGCGACCGTGACAGGACTCATTTGTAATTAGAATTGATTACCTATTATTTTAGGTAAGAAACCACAGTTTCAAAAGTCATACTTGAAGTATCGTTACTTAGCAACTTTAAAGCACGTGTGTTTTAAAGGCCCTTTTTCGCACGCATTTGAGTGTTTAAAACGGAGATTGTGATTCAGGTATAATAAAAAAGTGTTTTTGCTGGCTGTCAAAACCCTAAGTAAAGAAGGAGAAAATCTAAAACACTTGAGACATAGTATATTCCATGAACAGATTTATATACTTTTTATGAATGATAAGCGATTCCAAACAAAAGATTTTGGTGATTTTCTTCATTAATTAATTACGAAGAATCGCAATTTCAGTCGGGGAATTTTTCGCTCAGCTCGTATTCGGAAACCAGACTTTTGATATCCGGCTCATCTTCAATAGCACTGATCCTTGAACTCGTAGAAATCGATTGGCGAAGATTTGACATCGCTATCTCTTTTCGTTCTCGCGTTAGATGAGGAACAGGCAGACGGACAGACGGACAAAATAATCACGTAAGGAGAATTTTTATTCTTTCGAAAAATTCCTCTAAAAGTGGATTGCGAATGCACAGTACATTACTTTTTGAATTGACCATTTCTTTTCTGAAATTTTAACTGAAGATGTTTACTTACAAAAGCGATCACACGTCATCAGAAATTGATTGTTTATGCGCAAAGTCATCCTTCTTAGTTCCAGGCGGATTTGAAAATGAATTTGACTATAGAGCAAGTAACCATTTTTTTAAGACCGCGAATCAAGTTGTTAAAATAGAAACTAATCGTGGTAATTTTACTTATCGGGCAGGAAAATTATAACAAAAAAGTTGTTCCTCGCTATTATGCATTTATGCATAGGGTACAAAAAGTAGTTGTGTCTTTTGTTGTTAAAGCTGTACAAACAAATTTTTTACACCATCTATGAAGAATAAACTACGCCCATGAATTTTGACAATAAGCTCAATCAAATTTTGATTATTTATTAAAAAAAAAAATAAAAAATAATGACAGGATGAGATGAAATAGAATTTTTCTAAATTTACCCAAAGTTCTACTACTGCCCCCAGCAAATTTACCGCTTAGCATGAAATTACTATGCGGGAAACACTTCGTCGTATTTAAATTTTTTCGTAATTTTGTTAGCGATGGACAGAAGTATAGATGAAACTCGTCGTTCGATTAATGGCGTTACAATCCCAAGGAAATCTTTCCTGTTCTGATTAAGAATGTCATTCGCTGCTTTGACTAAAATTATAAAATTAATAAAGTATGATGGTCAATGTACATGCATACTTAATGTGACATCGTTTGGAGTAGGAGTCTCTAAAAGGATGTTGTAGTCCCCGATTTGCAGTTGGACCTCCAAACTTGTAAATTGGAAGGTATTTTCACCATTTGCTTGTTTAGACTCGGCCTTTAGTACAGCGGTTCCAAGACAGTTAGCTAAAATAAAGCGTTAAGAAGTGCAAACAATTAAAAGCAGAACGTACTCGCATTTGCATAAAATTTGCCTTGCCCTTTGAATGGTACTACTAAAATTCGGGCGTTTATATCGAAGTCGCCAGTCAATCTTAACAAAGGTATTATTACTTGAATACGGAACGTTAAATTGGGAATATTTGTTCTGAAACAAAAGCTCATTTAGTTCAAGGGCACAGCGAAGTTTTTTAAATAATTAATCGACATAAAAAACTCGATCACATTATATAACAGATAACAACCTATTAATTAGTTACTAATATACTCGTAGATCAACTTACCTACGTGTAATGGATTTATAATTTGAAATAACAAGCGTCATTTGTTTTTTAGAGTTTTTCCGAGAAAATTAACAACAGCCAGCGGCGATTTGTCTATATAAGAATTATAAGGCTATAGGTACTTACTTTAGTTTGACAAGCTGAAAATCGGAAGCTCCGTAAACGTCAATGTTTTTCAGTAATGCCTTAAACGTAGGCGATCCTCTTCCGAGATCTACGTCTTCCACTTTCAGAGGTTCCAAACCAGGCACGTCTAATTCTGCAATGCCTTTCCTTAAACGCGGTCTTAAAAATTCAACAGATTCCTTAATGCAATCGGCAACTTGCGGATCGCTTCTCTTACAAACGTGAATATAATCCGCTAAAACGCACACAATAGTAAAGCCACCCTATATTTAACACCCCTTACGTATTTGGGCACGAGCGCTCACAACCACCAAAAGGGACACCAAACCAAATTCGAAGTACATGTTCACTTCTACCGATCAATTTGGACAATAAAAGTAATGTACCACTTAATTGACTTGTTGTGGAGTAGCCGATAAAAAAGACAAGCTTATTTATATAGTAGGTAAGATTTTTTAAACGTCCTTCAGCAATCTACGAACTTTCAACCATAAATCCAACCAATGAAACTTATATATACAGAAACATTGAATGAAAACTCACCGTATGGTAATTATGTCCTATTTCCAATTGCAATTACAAAAAAGGACTATAACCTTAATTGCCACCGAGCAATTAGATAATTGTAATATGAAATTAAAAGTCTTGGTGTTTATTCTAATGCCGGTAATTAATGAGCATATCTTGAAGATCTAATGCATTTACCTTGGACGATTGTGGGATAGCTCAATCCGCCCAACAAAGTATTACCTATTTATTCTATGACTTTGACATTGCTTCACGGTGGAAAGTTAGGCTTTTACTTTAATTTACGGAAGTTCACCAGGAAAACCGTATTTAAGTGGAGCTAATCTGACTGGCTTAATGTGCGTTTCCAAAAAGTAATTAAATTAAATAATACTCGCTTAAAAAACGTGTAGTTTCGATTACTGCTTAAATTTTCCGGTTATTAAGAAACAAAATTCTCTACTACATTGTCGCTGGTTTTTGCGCACTTACTTCTCCGATTTTGGTAAACTGTACAAGTCATCTCTACACTCACTTTTTACTTTCTTGGTCCAAGCATGATGCCGATCCCTAAATTAACAGCCAAATGAAGTTTTATTAGGGCCAATTTAGCGTTCTACACGTCTAGGTAGGTATGTGAAATAGGGAAATTAACAAACTACGAATGGCTTGGCTTTCATATTGCGCTAGCCGATGTTCTGTATTTAATTTTATGTTTGTATTTGAGCATCTTGGCCTGTAAGTAATTGTTTCTTCTTTACAGATAAAAGAAGAACCCGGTAATTCCAACTTTACGAAGAAGCTGCTTTCATATGTGGCTTCGATCTAAGACGACTTCCTATATAAACAGATCGAACTAATTTTGAAAGAATTGTCACGAAAAACGTATTAAAGACACGTGTTATTGGAGATTTGATTAAAATCCTAAAATTTGGTGGGAGGTGCTCTAAAGGTTACGATGAAGAGAAAATTTGGGGTGTATTAAGAAAGGAACTAAAAAACGAATTGCTTTTCAGTATAACGTCCAAGATCTCAATCTGCCAAAGCAAAGATTATTAATGCCACTTTAATAACCGATTCTGTCCTTCTGTATCTAAGAATATGTGTAAAAAATTTGGTTCCATCCGTTTAACCGGAAATAAGAGTACAAACGGACCGACATACCGACATCATCGACATTTTGTTTGCTTCGGAATCCTGGTGCTTCAAAACGTGTATTTCCGTTAAAAAATTGGGGGATCATTTTTTACCCCAATGCAATACCTCCCTTATCAACGTGCGGATGGTAAAAAAAAATTCAGTCAACCTCTAGAATTAGAAACTCCATTAAATGAAATTTATGTGTTTCCTCTTCGGTTTAGTTTGAGATGTTTAATATACAGATCATTACTTTTGCTACGCCAAAGGCCATGCTAATGACTTTGGGAAAACCTTGGCACAAGAGGAACTGAAAAGGTATTGACGAGTTCGAGCAGGAAAAAAGTAAAGTCAAGTGTAATTTTAAGGACTGTGAGTGCATACGCAGTTCGGTATGAATGATGCTAGTAGACAACCTTAATCGCAGTAAAGGTAAGTGCCCTGGACCGGAACAGCAATGTCAAACAAACCGCTTTAAATTATTGTTTCTTAGCAATTTCGCTCAAAATGTATTAATTTGTCACATCACTAAAAATAAAAGGTGACCTTATTCGATACACATGTCCATTAACGATTAATTAATTAAGAAGAAATAGTGGGAGTAAATTGACCACAAAACACAAAAAACGTTAGCGTCAAACGTGAACTTGAGTGTTATTTTGCGCTTTAGGTATACAAGCACAGATTAACTACAATAGTAGTTAATCGGTGATACAAGATATTGTAAAATTGTTTTCTTTTGCGCGCATGGCAACAAATGTGGGGTGGCATGAAGCTTAACGACTCTATTGACTTATGAAATAACACTCCATGTTCTAGGGACACCTCTTGTACGACAAAGCTCACTCACTGATCCTTTGATCCCTAAAGCCTGCGAAGACAACTCCTAAAATGTTAAACGGCACAATATTGCATTGCAAGTGGCATATTTCATTTGATTATTTAATTGCCAGAATTAAAAGAGCGAAATCATAAAATGGTACGCGTACCATCTCTTACTGCAATTATTTACAGTATAGGTGCAAGGTGTCACTTTATTTTGTTTATAATTTTGAAATTTGTTGAGATACACTCTCTGACTACTCTTGACCTTTTTTGGCAAATTTAATATCATAAATTAAATGACAATTATAATAATCAAATTTTGATGTATAGTTTTGCGGTTAACAATTTTTATGAATTTTTACACTATACAGTGCATTCAATAAAAAGTGCATATTTTACAAACCAGGCGAGTGAAGAGTCATTATTCGCGTAATTGTTTACGCTGAAGCGATTGAGACCATACCCATACTTAGGTATAGGATAGGATCAATATTTTGCGAGATATGAATGGTGTTTGTTGAAAAAAGATGGAAAAAGAAAATATTTCCAATGAAAAGTAGGTTTAATCCACCAAAAACGATTAGTGGAGTAATAACGATATTTACTACTGCTTTTAGAATCTTTGAGTTTAGTCCGTATATATCTACCGATGAGCTATTCGATAAACTCATAATAGCGTCTCTAATATGAGTTTGGGTCTGCAAATATATTCGACATGTTATGATTTATACAGTATTTACAATAGGCTAATGACCAAGTAGTCGACGCCTTAAATAAAAAAAAAAAAAAAAAAAAAAAAAAAATATGAGTTTGTGATACCTATTTAAAGGAAAATATGTTTTTTGAAGTATTTGTTTTGTTTAATAAATCTTTTGAGGTTTTGCAGGTTGTAGCAAGTATTGTATTCGATCAGCAATATTTGCAAAGTAATTATTTAATTCATTTTCTGTTGGCGTATCTTTATCGATTTTTATTTTAGCCTTGTTTGTTTTTTGCTTAATTATATTCCATCGTGCTTTATTAGGGTTTGAGCTTTGATTTATATAATTATCATGTGCCTTTACTTTAGCATTTAATATTGCCTTTCTATATTGTAATTTAAATTTTTTAATTGCTGTCTCAAGGTTTGGGTTTAAATGGCTTGATGATTTGCTTAAATCACACAGAAAATGTAGGTGTTCTCGCATGGATTTTAATTCATCATTAAACCATGTTATTAATCTAAAAGGGGTAGTTTTTGAAGAATTAACTTTAATATGTCTAATTGGAAAAGCAGTATGATGTGCTTTAATTAGAATATTATTAAATTCTTCAAACTTTCTATTTGAGCTTGTGCCACCTACAAAGTCAACTCTTTTCGCAGAGAGTAAGTTGTGAAATTTTGAAATTCCGTATTGAGTAATTGGTTTAATGCTATAACATTTTTCCCTAAGCGGAAGGTTTACTTGGGAAGCTAATGCTACGCTAATTAGCTGACCAGAGTGGTCTGATATAAGTATTTAGGTCACATATAGACGTACTTATTATCAGATGCGTTTAAATTTGTGAGTATATTGTCGATGCAATTTCCCTTTCTTGTACCTTCAGTTACAGTTTGTTCTACCTACTGCTGTTTTTACAGGGTGTCTGTCGTATTAATAAAGGTCACAGGCTGGAACCGTCAATTGCACAGCTTAGACAAAAATATTTTGTAAACTAAAGGAGACAAGAGAAATCGTCGGAAATTATTTTGAAGTTTCTAGGTTTGCCGCTAGAAGGCGTACGATTCATAGTTAACTATTTTTCGTAAAATATACCCAACAAACATGCATATAAACATGCATCACAATTTTGTATTTAAATTTTCAAGAAAACCTACAAAGTTTATGTAAATAGTATATTACAAGAACTTTATATTGAGATTTAATGTATATTATCGTGTTACCTAATTCGTTACCCTCGATACTAGATAGGCAGCAGCTTTTGTTTGAATTTGAAGCGTCATGGCGTTTTATCGCGTTTAGGAAGTTTTATTGTCATTGCAACGAAATAAATGCGTGATTGAAAATAGTTCAACACTCAACGTGAAATTTACACTAAATAGTAAAAAATGAAGCATAATTTATAAAACACAATACTTAGACTGCCAAGTGCCAATGTAATGCCGCATAGGGGTGATTTACATACGAACATAATTATGTCGAAATAAAATCGGTTCATCTGTGCCTCGCTGACTTTGAGGGTGAAAATTGTGTAATATTTGTTGTGTATAATTATTTTCATGTAATAACCGGCCTAGAATCCAAAACAATTCGTACTCTTTCGATCAGACTTCTCAATCAAAAGTTATAGACTAGAAACCAATTTCGAAACAAAATTCAAAGGGCTGTAACTTTTGAACTAGTAGCCCAATCTTGGAACTGTTTGAAATTATGGATTCTACAGGCCACATTCTATAAGAAAATTTTTTTTCCGGGTCGATCTGAGACAATTTTTTTGCGGGCCTCAAAAAAAGGCAGTGTATAACCTTCCTTTTTTACCAAAAATCGACTGCACCAAAATTTTTCGGGAAAACGCTTTTTCTTATTATTTTTGGTGCGTACTAATAACCCATGCATCGCGAAAGTTGGTTTTGCCTTTATTCTAGTGTACACCACCTTCGAAAAGCTTTCTTTTCAGATAAGTTTCTTGACGGATAGGGCTTTAATAAATTTTTAAAAAGTGAAAGGTCAGTATTTCCGATGAAGTATTATGGAAAGAATGGGTCATGTGCTTCTTTGGGTACAGGATGCGGTCGTCGCATATTTAAAGTGTCCGCTTTGAGGTTTCGTCCAATTCTTGAATTTTTAAACACTGTCCCATCACCGTTACTTCCATAGTCGCCCATATCAATTGGAATAAAATTGCTCTGTATCCGCTATAGCCAATAATTGCAATAAAAATTAACTTTATAAATTGGATTCTAATGTGTCTCCCATCGATGCCCCCGATAGAATTGGGTAAATTCCAAAGTTCCTCAAAGCGTTCAGCTATTTCAATCCATTTCAATTCACTTGGAACTGCCAGATATTCTACTTGCACATTCGACCAAAGGCTATCGGCAGCACCTGAATCCTAAATCCCAACTACAAACTCTTGGATCCGAACTACAGGACGAAAATCGTGAAGATACCAATTTACCATGTGTCCTAGGGATATGATAGAGATAGGGTCTTGCGGTTTGCGCATCTCTGTGCCACTTTTTTGTTAAACTTTTAATAGCAAAAATAAAATAAATCTATACGTCGCTTACCTAATATAAAAACAGTAGCAGGTAGTCGCCCACTGCAAAACTCATGTATTTTCTTCGCATGGGCTAGATAGATCGACGTTATCCTATACATTATATGTCACAAGGATCAAATATATTATTATTATTATTATAGAGATGAAAATTATAACAGCATAATTTGTGTACACCTCACAGGCGACCAGTTTTGCAGTGATCGAATACTGCGACGATTGACGTGACTGTTTTTATACTAGCAGAGCAATAACTACGTTTGTTTCTGAGATACAGGCCGAAAACAAAAAGTTTTCCATTTAGCTTTTACAGTATTTAAATGTGAAGGTACAAACTGGACAAAAACTACTAAGAATACGATTACAAAGAAGGAAATTGTAGGAGGAACTGCAACTGCAATTGTAGACAATTAGTCCCATAGAAATTGTCGATCAGCTCAATATCTTGATATCTGTAGTGAAAGCTCGATAGTGTAAGATATCATTCTGTACAGCATCGGTAGTTTTTATCAATAATTTCTCCTATCCCTTTGATTTATGTATTAATGATTCGAATGAAATAGGTAGATTAGAAATAGAAATTTGATTTTTGGCAACATGCGCGAGTACTTTCTTCTGATAATCCATTCTCAAGAAGAGATGAGGAGTTGTTCATAAAAAATGACTTAAATCGTTGAGTGAAAACTTTTAAATTGAACGTGAAAAACGGACATTAACGTCAAATTTAAAGTATCCATAATAGTACGGATGTTACTCCAGCTCAATTGCTAATATGCAGGAAAGGGCATAAGGGGAAAGGTTAGCATGGAAATCGTTCGCGGTAGATTCGCCTCGGAAATTGCGCCTCCGAAATATTCGCTTCCAGGAAGATTCTTGCCGGAATATTCGCTTCGCCTTTCAGGCTCTAAGAAAACTTGCCCCCCAGAGTTTTAGCTTTAAGAAGATTCGCGCTCTGAAAAATGAACTTTGCCATATGGCCCTGCACTTTTGAAAAGAATCGTCACTACCCATCGACGCTACGCTGGCTCTCACATTTTATCAGAATTACAAAAATTTGTAGATGGTCTTAAAATTGTTTGTTTCGAAACTGCATGGCACAAATCTGTCGAGGGCGAATCATCTGGGACAAATTTTTCTGGGGACGCATTTTTTGGGGTATAATTTTCCGGAGGTGACTTTACCGTAGAGAACTTTTGGAGGCGAATCTTCTTACAACCGCAGGTCTCATTAATGCGCTATATATTTAGTCCAGGGAATAGAGGGTTTTAACTTGCAAAATGAGAAGTAGTTCCAATTTCTTTTGCATGTCATAGACAGTCATCTGGTAGTTAAGAACCTAAGTTTTCAACCTCCCACCCCTTGTGCTTCCCCCGTACCATCCTCAAAACCCCTGAAATTTGGTTGGTTTCTTAGTTTTTCAGTCATATCTTTTTAATGGCTCACTTTACAAAAAAATATTGTTATTAGAAATTCTACACTATGAAATTCTACACAACTTCGATATACACTACTTTTTTGTGAAATGTTTATTAAAAACGATATGGAGCATCAGAGTTGCTTATATTTTTAAGAATTCTAAAATTTGTATGTAGATGTTTTAACCAAATTTTATACTTTATGTCTATAATTAAGAGTTTTATGAGAAAATATCTTGAATTTATAGTAGTATAAATCACCCTACCCTGCACCCTTCCCAAAGGGGACGCATAATAATGAAACTTGCAACCCTTGCTAGTGATGATATTTGAATCACTGTGAGATTGTAGCGCTTTCTAATATACTTTTTAAATTAAAAAATTGTCTCACTTCAGTTTAGTTTTACCCCCCCCCCCCCGCGCGTTAGGAATAGATATTTAAACGCTCTTATGGCGATTGTGAAGTTAGTCAGTACAACGCTTATTACATATATTTTCTATATCTCTATACATATCTATTCCTACCGCGGAGGGGGGATGAAGGATAGGAAGGATGAAGCTGAACTGAAGTGAGATAATTTTATTGTTTCAAACGTATATTAGAAAGCCCTACAATCCCACAGTGATTCAAATATCCCCACTAACAAGGGTTGAAAGTTGAATTATTATGCATCCCCTTTGGTAAGGGAGCAGCGTAGGGGGATTTATACCACGTTAAGTTCAAGATATTTTCTTACAAAACTCTTAATTATAGAGATAAAGTATATAATTTGGTTAAAACATCTATACTTATACAAATTTTAGAATTCTTAAAAAAATAAGCAACTCTGATGCTCTATATCGTTTTTAATAAACACTTCACAAAAAAGTAGTGTATACCAAAGTTGTGTAGAATTTTATAGTCTAGAATTTCTGATAACAATATTTTTTTGTAAAATGAAGCTATAAAAAGATATGATTGCTAAACTAAAAAACCAACCAAATTTCTTTGGTTTTAAGGGTGGTACGGGAGAAGCACAAGGGGAGGGAGGTCGAAAACTTGGATTCTTAACCACTAGATATTATTTCATGACATGCAAAAAAAACTGGAACTACTTCTCGTTTATATAGTCCATAGTCCAACAAACATAAAGTGACTGATCTTTTAATCAATTCCTGATTGTTTCTGGTGGAAGCAATGTCAGTAGCGGGTATTTCATCCCTTTTAAATCTATAAACACGATTGTTTTAATACTAATTTAATAGCCCAAAAATAATAATTTAAAAATCAGCTGAATACTTCGCGAACTAATAAATGGGAACATGTGTGAAGTAATAGATGCCTTAGATGATAAATGGTAATTACGGATTGTATAGTTAACCTACATTATACAAAAATAGTCATTTGATTGACGGACACATTATCAATCTATGATAAACAATTATAAGAAGCGGAGATATACAATTTTTTCCGCTTAAAATAACTAATTTTCGTGGTATGCTCAGCAAGCACATATATCAAGCAAGACTACTTTTGAGTAATTTAGTTCATTACATTATTTTCTCTGTGAAAAATTGATCAAACTTAAGAACCACTACTATATGAGTAATGGTAATACATACATAAGTAGAACAGTTAATCAACTAATAGGTATACATGCCAGTATAATGAGGATTATACCCTGGGGGAAATGCATTCATAAAATTGGAAATTTTGTTACGGATTGGAAAATCCCCAACCTGCTGCTAGCAATATAGGTAGGTACTGAAATCAATTACAGTTGGAAGCTTCATTAGTTGCCTATTTTTCTGCTAGCAACTGTAAATCATAAACTGTTCCGAGTTTATTAACTATCCTCGAGATCGTTTATAATTTTGCATTTCTGCCTGTCTGTCCGTCTGTCTGTCCACCTGTCTGTCCGACAATTTATTTGCGAATTTAAGGAAAATGTTTTACCACCACCCATGCTCATAAACGGTTTGGAAAAGTAGCAAAACCAAACCTTTTCAAAAATTACACCTGAAACTATCGTATAGGGTAGAGACGGATAGACAAACCAGCATGTTAAAAAAAAGGTATTTAAAAGCATTACATTATTCCTAAAGATTCATTCGCCCTAGGACGATTCGGTACAGGAATATCCGCTTCTTGGGCGATCTTTTAGGGGCGGAATGTGTAACGGAAAATTTTTCGGAGGCAAATCAATATGTAAGCAGGCCACCCTGGCACTTTTGCGTCTGCAAAAATTGCCTATCCTAGAAGGGCGATCGGACTAATTCACTCTTCAATTCAAATTAGGGAAACACTATGATATCTTTCTTGATGAGGGCGAGGTATCCCAACCAAACGTATTCATCTTCAAGGATGGATTTAAGACAATGGAAAGAACAGGCACTGGTATTTACTCCAAAGAACTGAACGCAACCGCTAGACAAACTTCCCACTGTATTTCAATCAGAGTTGGTAGGACTAATAGACCAAGTAGCAAGCAGTAACACGCTGGCATAGGTCGAAGGTAATGAGAAAGCCGATGAATTACACCTCGACTGGCTTCAAAACAGGCGTTTCATAGCCCATTTTTCAATCGACATAGCACAAGTCGACTTGCCATGAATTTTAGTGGCAAAACTTATAGTATTTGCTGGTAATTTGTCTATCGTATCTTTGAATACAATCACAACAGAATATTTTTTCTTCATTTCTGTCAGCCCTTCAGGCTTTGCAAATAATCATCTTTGATCTATCTAAAACAATTCGACTTTCTACAAGTTTTAGAGGCAAGACTAGAGTCTTTGCTATATTTTGTTGTTGATTGAAATACCACAACAGCCCTCGCAGTATACGAAGTCTTATGAGGAATTGTATTTTTTTAAAAGTACAGATTTGCAACCTTGTCAAACCGGACCCGCCCGAGATAAAGCCGAAAAACAGCAACTTGTAGGTAATCATTACTTTGAGTTTTCTGCCAAACACTTCAACTGTTTTAAAGTAGATAAAGTTTTCTACAGATGGTGTTGTATTAGACTTCAACAGAATCAGTACTTTCACGCAATTTCCCATGCTAAAAAATGTTAACTTTCCATGCCTTTTAAAGGGTTATATTTGCAACACTATCAATCCCTCGAGGTGGTAGCAAGTTTTAATTACCTGAACTTTGGAGTGGTGTATTTAAAGTATATCGGAAAGATAATGTCATACGCGCGGCCGATGAGGAAGATTAAGCGTTAGTAACGGTATTGTAAGTTTTAGTTTTAAAGTGTAATTTTCTTACGTTTTATAGAAAATAGATGGTTATTCTTTTGCACTGGATAAAAGTGCATAGCCGTGTTATGTGTGCCATTATAACTTTGGTCAATCATAATATTTGTCAACTTATCCCTCAATCTGCTATTTTAACACAATTTCCCACCCTCCTCTAAAGAAAATCCGGGCAGTGACAACAACAGGATAATTGATAGCAAATTAGTTTTTTTTTGTATTGAATTTAAAGATATACAGCCCATACGCACCAATTTTGGTCCTTCGAGCAGAATTAGTTAATCCATTTTAGAAATATTTTATGATATTTATTGCCAGCTCGATTTTAAATTGCAGATTGTGAGCTCGCGTACTTAATTGTGGTCGTATTTTTTGGAAATGACATCAAAACAGCAACAGTGAAGTATCTTAACTTTAAAAATGCAGAAATATTGCGCACGTATGCAACGATTATACAAAAAACGGAATGAGAATCATTTTCGCAACCCTGGAGGACACAAAGGCAAAATTTCTAGATGTCTTGGATGAGATTAATAAATTAGAGCATCAAATTAACGATAATCATGTTCCTAATTATTAATTATTAGGAAAGCTTTGATGAGTTGATTTGCCACATAGAAACGGTTGCACAGAAGGTAATTGCGACGCGATCCGAACAAACTCCATTGACACAACGCGAAATAAATAAATTTTTAGAGGCAATCGCTGCTTATTGATTGATATAACAACATTATTCATTATAATACGGACCTGAATTAGGTAGATCGAGTAAATTAGGGACGGCTTTAAGTGTGTTTTCAGGGAACTCTCCTACAGGGGATGATAATTACCGAATTATTCTTCAAATGTTGATCGATAATGATACAGTTGATGACCCTCGTTTGATAGTAAGACCTATCTGGATCAATTGCATAATTTTAAGCATTAAACCGAAACTTTCTATACAGCTACACATTAAATTCGTTTATACAAATATTTCAGGCATCTGGTAACAGCTCTAGGAAAGTTAAAGATAGCGGATTATATGTTAGCTTATATTGGATTATCTAAATTAAACCACGAAACACAAGGACTATTTGAAAACACGCGTAGGAAAACAGAAATCCCGCGTTGTATAACGACATTGTGTCGTTGGTGCAAGCAAAAATATGCGCGCGTACCCCAATTTCCCAAAAATCGAATCGACTCCAAAACTGTAGGGGTAGTATTCATACTAGAGGAAAGTCACCAAAGTCGGGCCCTTGTCTTCTTGAAACGGATCCTTCTCTTTATTTTGATATTTGGATCTCTATACATACAAAATTACCTCCATGTTAGCTTTGGATACGCGTTCTCTCCACTGTCGGTTTAATCTTTTATTTTTTATAACTGATTGGCGTTTCGACTTGGTTTTTCTCTGAAATTTTGTTATGGAATGTGTGGTTTTGTTTATATCAGTGGAAAATTTGTAGGTTTGGCTACCCAGTGGTACAATTTGTTCAGGGGGTTGCCATTTGAAATTTTTAAAAAATATGACATTTATCGAAGTTCAATCAAACATTTTATTTTTTCGATAAAGTACCTAAAAAAAATTATGTGATTATGGAAGATGTCTTAACCCGTGTCTCAGTCCAAAAATTACCGCCTGCGCGATTTAGTTTCTTTCAAAAAAAAATTTCGAAAAACTGTTAAATTTTCCGAGGGATCTTATAGATGATACACCCTGTATAGTTAGAAGAAACTTTATAAAAAAAGCATTTGAACTTGTTTTTGGTCTTTATATTTAAGCGGGCAGGGATTCAGCCAAGGTTGCTCTGCCAACCCAACCCATTTATAGATTTACAAAAATCCATGCCCGAATCGTAACATCGATGCAGTAAATAAATGAAATCAGAGATTTGAAGGAGCCCTTGATGCGAGTTTTGTATGGATTGTTCTAATTTACTGTCGTGAAACGTGGACAGCAATGAAAAAAGATCAGGAAATATTGGAAGCTGTTGTATTTGCACGGGGCCGGAGAAGGAAACAAGCATGTTACTTTACACAGCGTTTATTCCATACTTAATTGTACAATGTACAGCGAAGTCGAATATCAATTTTGGGAAAAACCCAATACATTACACTCGTCCAGCTTAAATTTATGACATAAACCTATCCGGTGGTTTGATCGGTCTTCTCTCCCTACTTAATGCTAATGGTACCTACATTGTCAATATCACTATCACTAATTACATCCTGTGGTAGGTATCTGGTTGGTTATAGATGAAGTCTCTGAATTTGACATAGGAATTGCTGGCTGACTACAAGCTGGTTTAAATTTCAGCAGCTGATTACAATGACGTTTCCAAATTTTATCAATTTCAGGAACTCTAACTATATAAGTACAATTACCACGGCGCTTTAAAACTAATCCCTGAACTGGTTTATTGGGTACACGATAATCTTTCACCAACACTTCTTCGCCCGGTTCATAACGCACTGCACTTTTTCCCTTATAATGTTTGCACTGCTTAACCTGACTAGCTTTAACCCTACTTGTTACAATTTCGTTTGGCTTAATTAAACTAAATCTATTTCTTACATTCCTACCTAACATTAAATATGCGGGGGATACTCCTGTTGTACAATGGTTAGTGTTTCTATAGTCAAACAAGAAATTAGTTAAAATTATATTTAAATCAAGTTTGGTGTTTTTACCTAGTGCATTTTTAAGTGCATTCTTAATAGTCTTTACCGCATTTTCTGCGGCTCCATTACAATGAGGGGAATATGGAGGCGAGGTCATAAATTTGATTCCATTTTTACTTAAAAATTGTTTAAATTCGAGAGATTCAAATTCGGTACCGTTGTCTGAAACTAACAGTTTAGGAAGGCCATATCTTGCAAAGGTGGTACGCAGTACCTGAATTGTGGAACTACTGGTAATTGTAGTCAATGGAAATACTTCGATGCACTTACTATGAGCGTCTAGAATTATGAAAAGGTGTTTGCCAAGAAATGGTCCCATAAAGTCAACATGTAGTCTCTCCCAAGGAGAATTTGGCCAGTTCCATGGAGATAATTTTGCTTTTGAAGGTGACTTTTTATGTAATATACAGGATTGGCAAAATTTAGCAGTATTCTCTATGTCCTTATCAATATTTGGCCACCAAAAATACGATCTAGCCATACTTTTCATTTTTACTACACCCATATGGGTTAAATGTAATTGATTTAAGAGAATGCTCCTTAATTCCGTGGGAATAACTAACCTATCTGTCCACAAAAGGCAATCATCTACAATGGTCAATTCATTTCTACGAATGAAGTAGCATTTAAGATCACTATTATCATGTTTCAAACTAACATTTTCAGGCCAACCATACCTAACCCGTTTTATAATTTCTGTTAAAGTTTATCTTGTTGAGTTTTATCTTTAACTAACTTAAAATCGATAGGAAAATCATTGTTCGTTTCAAAAAAATTACAATAATCAAAATCAGATTCCCCAGTTTCCTGTGACGGAGAAGGTAATCGAGATAAACTATCCGCCATATTATGTTCAGAACGAACAAATTCGATCTCATAATTATAATTCGATAATATTACTGCCCATCGTTTTAAACGATTTGCACAAAATTGAGGTATACCTTTCTTCGGATTGAAAATAGAAATTAAAGGTTTATGATCAGTGACCAAAGTAAATCTTTTATCATAAAGATATTGATGAAATTTTCGAAGCCCAAAAATTATCGCTAAACCTTCCTTTTCTATTTGACTATATTTTTTCTCTGCTTCATTCAAGGAACGGGATGCATAGGCAATAGGTTTTTCACTTCCATTCTCAAACGTGTGAGAAAGGATTGCACCTATACCGTATTGTGATGCATCCACAGACAAATTAATTTTCAATTCTGGATTGAAGTGAACCAACACATCAGCAGACAACAAAATAAGTTTTACTTTTTCGAATGACCTTTGACAATTTGAAGTCCAACTCCAGTTACAGTTTTTTTAAGTAAACAATATAAAGGGTATAACAGCGTTGCTAAATTAGGAACAAATTTACCATAAAAATTTACAAGTCCCAAAAAAGATTTTAGCTGTGTTACATTAGTTGGAATTGGTGCATTCTTAATCGCTAGGATTTTATCTTCAGTAGGATGTAAACCATCCTTATCAATTACGAATCCTAAATATTGAACTGATTTTTGAAAAAAAAACAGCATTTATTACGACTTAATATTAAACCACAATCTTGTAATTTACTTAAGACTGATTTTAATCGATTCAAATGCTCATTTACATTGCTCCCAGTAATAAGGATGTCATCTAAAAATGCTATGACTCCAGGTAGCCCTTGTAAAATGCTATTAATTAATTTTTGAAATTTTGCTGGTGCGCAAACTATTCCATATGGAAGCCTATTATATCTATAAAGACCCTTATGAGTAGATATAGTAACATATTGTTTAGAAGCTACGTCTAATTCCACTTGCTGGTATGCCTGTGATAAATCTAATTTAGAGAAAAATTCTCCACCTTGTAACGTACTAAACAAATCTTCGATTCGTGGAATACAAGGAAAATCCGCTATCAAATATGGATTGCAGGTAACTTTAAAGTCTCCACAAATACGTACATTACCGTCTTTTTTTAACACACACACAATGGGTGCAGCCCATTCACTATAATCTACAGACGATATCACACCTAACTTTTCTAAGTTATCTAATTCCTTTTCTACCTTATCTCTTAACGCATATGGCAGTGGTCTAGGTTTGTGAAACTTTGGTGTTACAGTGGTCTCTTTTAATTGCAACGTAAACACCCCTTTATTAAATTTACCAAGACCTGGTGCAAAAACGTTAGAATATTTGGAAATTATTTGTTCCAAATCTGCATTAACAAAATTTACGCTCGCATTCTTATCGCAAATATTTAAATTATAAGAATACAAAAAATCTCTGCCTAAAATAGGACAGCTACCATCTTCAATAACAAAAAAGTTTAAATAATTAACCTTATTTTTGTAGGTAATTTTTAACTTAAGATATCCTAATGGTCGTATTTTGACACCATTATAAAAATACAATGACTTATCGGTTTCGATAAGCGCAAACTTAAAGAAAAGTTCTCTGTACAATTGATACGAAATTGCAGATATACTAGACCCAGTATCTAATTGAAATTCCAGTTCTACACCTTCGACCAATACGCTTATCATTATAGGCACATTTTGCTTAGAAGTAATTGAAAACAATGACATTTTTTCAAACTCACTAGCATTTTCCTCGTCCATAAAATGATTAACATTCGACGGTACCTTACTTTTAGACTTGCGGTGAGACGACCCTGGTGGATGTTGCGAAGATGATTTTACTGGACAAACGGATGCCAGATGTCCTTTCTTGTTGCAACGATGACAAGAATAGTCGCAGTACTTTATTTATTTATTTTAGTTTATTCCATACTTAATTGTACGGCGAAGTCGAATATCAATTTTGGGAAAAACCCAATACATTACAGAAGCTTTTGAAATGTGGATATGGAAAAGAATGATGAACATCAAATGGACTGATGAGATGAGTAATGTAGAGGTATTAAGTAGAATTGGAGAGGAAAGATGTATTTTAAAGATTATAAAGAGAAGGATTGAACATGTACCAGAAACGAACTGAGGAAGAAGAATTTTATTTGTGGAATTCAGTTTTGTACATGGCTTTGTATTTGCGTAATTAGAGTTTTGTAGAAACTGTAGGATTTTGCTTACATGCATTTTCTCTAATTGTGGAGTGAACAAACGACCATAATGTAGTGTGGAAGCTTTACCTGTATATTTCTTTTCTATTCACATACTCATCATAGATGTTATCGATGAGCATTTGGATTTCGATACTCGAATCTATATAGATTTATCCGAAACAAATCTCCAGCTTTCTTCCCGGACCACATTGAAAAGAATTAATTTCTCATATTCCGTTATAGGGTGGTAAATTTTCTTAGCAATTTCATCCATAAAACAAGAACTCAGGTTTGAATTAAAAGAGTGATCTGATAGGTTTGTGTGTGTTAGCGTAATTTTATATCATGGTAGCTGTAGCCTGTAGCAGTACATACCTACTTTAAAAAATGTACTATTGCACATTTTCGTAGTAGCAGATGTAAAATTACCAACACGACCAATGAAATATTATTGGCATAAAAGAGTATCTAACATTTTTACTGCCAAGGACTAGTAGGTACCTTACCTGGTGTTAGGGAGATGAATCCTACTGTCACGGTTTGCGCTTCAGCATTTTGTCACACACAGTAGCTCATTAACTGTACCAGAAGCTTCTCAACATTCTTATTGAGTATTCAAGCCAAGGTCTCTTATGCAATTTCGGTAGAAAGTCATTATGCAAAACTCTACATTGGTCATTAGTGTTTACATTCCGTTGCAGTAAATAATTGTCAAGAAACAACGAAACGCATCTTCGTTTGCGCGTTTACCAAAGAACTCGTGGAGTTCTCAAAAAATGAAGACGTTTTCCACATTCCAGGGATAGGTAGGTATATCGTATATAATTAGGAAATTAGTGTCAGGAAATGGCCGTTTTAGTTCAAGGAAATTATGCGTATTGAATTACAGCGTAGGTACCTTAACAGATATGCGAAAAGTGAAATCGATTGTCTCATTAAAATGGCAGGCAAATTAAACCCTAAACGATTTTAAATGCGTTTACAGTTTTGACTTTGGAAAGTAGAGGTACCTTTGAAAACGCATTAAAACCAATAGTTAGCCTTTGTGGGTTAGTTTTTAATCGAGACCTCCATCTCTACAGTGTGCACCACCTTACCTATATAAATAAGTTTACAAGAAATTGAGTTATTTTGTCAAAGAGCGTGCACGTCACAAACGTTGGTTCCAGATGAGTTCGGTAACTTTGTTAACGCACGTGCTTGTGCTTTTAAGTATTGCTGTTTTGTGGACTAATTGTACGATACGTAAGTTTCATGATTTATATTTAGTGCCTTTGGTTGCCTAATGTAGGTATGTGACAATCCATCACCAACTATTGCATTAAGATTGCAAATTTACGCAAATATTTGTTGTTATTACGAAATGAATATAAAATTAATATTTTATATAATTCCATTTGCGAAGAATTTGATTCTTGATTTTGTTACGTATGTTATTTTAAATTGGGACTTCTACATTGCATAACTTCGCAGGAAGACGTTTGTGAAAAAGTATGCATGTTGCACACTACGGTTTTCATTCCTTTGTTTCACTCTTATCTAACTGCATTATGTCACTTGCAATCCACTTGTATGCACTTCCTCGCTTGGTTAATTAGTCAGAAACATGTGGCTAATTGTATATGCATCAGTAGTGCTGAATAAATGGATAACAATATGTTACAACTGGCATTATCCACTAAACTTTATGTAACAGAAAGCTAGAGAGAGAAAGAAATCAATTTTATAAATCGATATTTATTTTAATACTTTCACGGTCAGTTCTTCACTTTCTACTTACTTTCCTTTTCTTTTAGCTTCATATATCAAAGTTTGTCATCGCGATGATCCCAAATTAAGCAATTGCATCAACGACTCAATTACCATTCTTAAACCGTACCTCAAAAAAGGCATCCCGGAATTGGACGTACCCCCGTTAGAGCCACTGCTGTTGGATGCCGTCGACCTTAAAAGTGGAAATGACGCGACTCGTATTGAAGCAACTTTATCAAATTTGGAAATTTGGGGGCCCACGTCTTTTATCATTCTGGAATTGAAGTAAGATGGTCGATTGATGTAACCTGAGGTTGCTTACCGGTCTCTATTTCAGGCCAAATCTGAACAAGAACGTGTTTAAATTCAAAGTTCTTCTGCCCGAGTTAAACGTAGTTGGGCGTTACAAAGCGGACGCTCGAGTCCTGTTCTTTAACCTGAAAGGGGAAGGGCCCGCATTCATTAACATAAGTAAGTACCCTGCACGTTACCCCTAGTTGAACCAAGCAATGCAATTTTAGCCAACTACAAATTCGAGTGCAAGTTGAAGGGAAATAAAATATCGAAGGGAGGAGAGGAGTTTCTCGAATTCGAGAAGATGCGATTGAAAATCGAAGTGGGCACATCAAGCATCCGACTGGAAAACCTATTCAACGGCGATCCCGTTCTGGGAAAGGCGACAAGCGACGTTGTTAACGAAAACTCTAACCTGTTCATTAGCGAAATTTTACCTAACTTGCAGCAGGCGCTATCGGAAAAATTCACGAACATTGCTAATAAAATTACGCTTAGGTTCACTCATAAAGAATTATTCCCGTATTAAATCAACATTATACTAAATTATGTAGGTACCTTAAAATTTAGCGTAGCTGCTGAGGTAATTGTTGATGGAAAATGAATGACTTGCGTAACTTAGATGAATGAGGACACAATGTGTCACTGTCAAGTGCTTGTTATTTAACTTTTTTTCTGGAAAAGTTGATCTACTCTTGGTGAATATTAAACAATTAAAGAGTCGTTACTATAATTATTTGTAATCATATAGCATTTCCCATTTGTGATGTATTTTTATACCCTTGTTTATTTTGACCTTGTTACCTACAATGAAAATCTTAAATCTGCTTAAAAACTATACGCATTGGGAATGTTCGCGTTAATGTCTCGTTGTCAACTTTAATTGGAAGTTGTAATCATGAATATAGTACCTATGAATCGCCCTTTTAAAGCTTTAAAATCGATTATTACAGGAATAAACACATTTCACACAACACTTTCTCGAAAAGGGAAGGAATGTTACGTTACTTTTCAGTTATAACTGAGCTGATACTTCGTATCGTTTCGATTAGATGTTGTGTTAAATTTTCACGCCAGAAAGTCACTGGGATGGAGTTACATGCCCCAATTTAAAGATTACTTTGAGTACAGTAGGAATTGATTTCAACGTAGCCTCATTCCCGCAACTTTCAGACTTAAGAAGTCCTTAAAATTTACGAAAAAATTAGGTTCTCTGTCAAAATAAGAGCTTTCTCGTGATCCGAAAGTAGTTTAGAGCCGCAGCATTGCATTCCGAATTTCAGCAAGGAGTACAACGATACCCCATAGGTGACTTTTTATTTGAATTTCATATGAGAAGACAAAACCACTCAATGAAGAATCGTTCAAAATAAAATTCACAACATATGGTGCGGGGGTTATAGGTTTCAAGCTTGCATTTTGTGATAACTTTATGAAACTTTCAGAGGATGTTCTAGACACCCTAAGGTTCAATTTCAGCTATGCCGCCACCCCCGCAACCCCGGACGGCACTTGCTATAGCGGGTTTCTTAAGTGCAAGGTAGCATTTCAATACCCGCCCATAAAATGGGTCAAAAATGTATATCCAGGGTTTGTTTTGTACAATTCGTACTTTTGCGATCAGACTTCTCAATCAAAGTGTCTGAGACAATTTTTTTTGAGGGCCTCAAAAAAGGCAGTGTATAACCTTCCTGTTTTACCAAAGATCGACTGCACCAAAATTTCTCGGGAAAACACCTTTTCATATTAATTTTGGTGCGTAGAATCCAAAACAATTCGTACTTTTTCGATCAGACTTCTCAATCAAAAGTTATAGACTAGAAACCAATTTCGAAAGAAAACTCAAAGGGCTGTAACTTTTGAAATAGTAGCCCAATCTTGGAAGGTTATACACTGCCTTTTTTTGAGGCCCGAAGAAAAAATTGTCTCAGGTCGACCCGGAAAAAAATTGTTTTTATAGAATGGGGCCTGTAGAATCCATAATTTCAAACAGTCCCAAGATTGGGGCTGCTAGTTCAAAAGTTACAGCTCTTTGAATTTTCTTTCGAAATTGGTTTCTAGTCTAGGTATAAATTATGGATTCTACAGGCCACATTCTGTAAGAAAATTTTTTTCTGGGTTGATTTGAGACAATTTTTTTTTCGGGGCTCAAAAAAAGGCAGTGTATAACCTTCCTTTTTTACCAAAAATCGACTACACCAAAATTTCTCGGGAAAACACTTTTTCTTATTAATTTTGGTGCGTAGAATCCAAAACAATTCGTACTTTTTCGATCAGACTTCTCAATCAAAAGTTATAGACTAGAAACTAGGGAATGCAATACCGGGATTGCGGGATCCCGAAATACCGGGATCCCGCAGCATTTTTGCGAGATTAATCCCGCACATAAATGGAGCGGGATCCCGCGGGATTTGCGGAACTGAGGAATTTGTCGACCAAGGGGACGACTCTGTTTACTTTGTTAATGAAACTGATAACGGCGAATTATTTTTTAAATAATTGTTAAACTTTTTTCGTTAAAAATGTACTATGATTTTTGAGGCACTTTAGAAGACTTTTTGTGCTTTACAGGTTGCCGTCCGGGGTTTCGGGGGTGGCGGCATAGCTGAAATTAAACCTTAGGGTGTCTAGAGCATCCTCTGAAAGTTTCATAAAGTTATCACGAAATGCAAGGTTGAAACCTATTTTGGCTCTTAACCCCTGCACTAATATTTCATAAAATTTTAATTTACCGATTTAATGAAGAAACTCAATAATTGAAAAGATATCAAATAAAAGTAACAAAAGTATCGAATATCTAGATTTGACGTTTTAAAATGTGTTCAAATATTCCTCCCTCTTGGTTTAAACATGCCCATATCTTTGATAGTTCTCCAAAGACAAATGTCTGCGGGCGAAAGATCGAGCCAGACCTAAATAACTGATTCAGGTTCGCTCCAGATAATCCGAAATCTTGTTGGTAAAAAGCACTCGCCAATTCTTCTAATGGAAGATTTTCGAGTAAGAGTGTCCAAATATCTTTCCGCATTCAAATTTTCATTGTAAAATGCTTCTTGACAAAGAAGGCGAGAGTGTGTAGACTCCCCCGGGAAGTTTGGTCATTCTCTCTTATCACGTCTTCGGTTATGCTTGTAAGTTTGTGGGCGGCTGTAATTCTTGCTCCTCTTCGCTTCAAGACAGGTGTAATTTTTTTAAGGGGTGTGATTCTGACTTCCTAGTGGTTCTTCCCAAAGAAGGATACGATTTCGGTCCAAGGCGGAGAAGGGTGTGCGGAGGACCTGTGCCGCTTTAGACCTCCAGGGCCTCTCGAGCATTCTTAGTTGATGGAGTCAATTTGGGACGGCAGTTGAGATGGAGGTGAACGCAGCGGAGGCAGTACGAGGGCGAATCGTTTGATCCTTGTTTGTTGATGTCGTCGACTGCAGTCAGAGCAAAGGTGGCATCTTATCGAAGGTCCCGGGTCCAAATTCTTTATTTTCACAGGAGCAAAATGGCATTATTGTATTGCGTATAAAAACGCTTCGAATAAAATAAAAGTCAAAATGAAGATGCATGGAAACAACCCTTTTGAATGATGCAAATGTAAACAATCAAATTCTTCCGGAAACAAAATAAAAGCGAATGACGATTTCAATTGATGAAAGTGTAATAGAATGAGGAATTGCACTACATGCCTATACCACAGATCCTTAAGCGATAGTTAAATAAGAAAGCCGCTTATTAGGTGGAAGAAAGTGAGAGTAACACACAATTGCAAGTAAAAGGTCAACACACTCTTACATTACACTATAAGTGATTGTGCTAATAAAAGAAACAAGAATAATAATTATCGAACGCAGTCGTTAAAATGAGAAATGGGAATAAATGTATACACACAACAAAGTTTTATTATTTCCATTGTACCTAATTGTGCTTTCACGATTTTGAAGTTCGATTACAAATAGGTATATGAATTTAGGCTTAAGGTTAACTACCACCACCAGGCTTCTGCTAACTTATAAATACAAGGTGCTTTAAATCTTTAATCCAATATTGCATAAAATGAAGTTGTTCGTAGTAGTTATATGTGTTGTTACTCAATTTTTGGGTGCACATTCGAAGACGTTACGTAAGTAATGATATCCTTTGATACTCTGCTTATCCTCATTCTTTGATTTGACTATAATGTGAACATTTATAAACCTTCTCAAGTACATGAAGGCCCTTTTAACCCACAATTGACAGTTGGTCACCTTGTTCAATTATCGAAACTGGGTGAATGGGTGTGAACACGGGATCTTACAGCAAGATTAAAAGTATATCGTATCAATTATTTGAAATAGCTGCATATATTAGTTCTTTTTTATGCTAATTTTTATTGGCAACACCTTATTAGGAAATCAGGGATGCCTTTGCTTTTAGTTTGAAAAGGTAAAGCCTTAATATTTAATGGGGCATAATTATTCATATTTATAATGATGTAATCAAAACTGTTTTGCGTCTTGATTAAACGAAAGTTATAAATCCATTCAATTTGTTGATGCGAGTGTTCTATTTGCTTAATTGTCATTTTGCATCGTGGTTGTATTGAGCTCCATTTGAAGTGGTTTTAGGATTTCGTTTTTGACGACAAATTCCAATCTACACCGTTCAGGTTTCCACACTTTCGCATTAACAAAATTTTACTTTTGTGCAGGATTTCTATTTAAATTAACTTAAATGCTTAAAACACGTCCGCGCACTTCGAACACTTTTATGGGGCAACTTGAGTAATTATTTGTATGGTTCCAAATTACTCTACAAACATATTACAAAATGACAACATACTTACCGAATTTATTTATGAACGTTGCGAAATCTACACACACACATAATTCAAATTTCGGCAATTTCCTATTTTCAGCGGATCCTCTTCCCGAGCCATGTAAAAGATCCGACAAAGACTTTAGGGGATGCGTGCTTAAGAGTTTCAACAAGGTAGGAGTGCACCTGTCGAAAGGAATTCCAAAATATGGAGTTCCCAAACTGGATCCTATTGAAATACCCTTAATGGTGGTTAACAGAACCCTCAACGAATTTTTCAGCGTCGAAGCGGTAATGAAAAACATCAAAGTTACCGGCCTCTCTTCCACTTATGTCAACGATTTTAAGTAAGTAACCATTTATTGCACCACCCCCGTACTATAACCTCTGATTAAAGAATGGACTTGGAAAAAATGGCGGGCGAAATTAAATTTACAATTCCGCTAACGCATTTGGAAATGGACTTTAAGGTGGTAGGGCAGCTTTTCGCAATTCCGCTGAAGAATGAAGGATTCTTCCGAGGAAACTTCAGTAAGAAACGCGACTATTGCGGAAACGAGTTGAACCTGTTGTTTTATAGGCGATACAGTGAGCCATTTTAAGGGAAGCTTAAAAACGGTTGTAAGAAATGGAGTAAAATACTTCGCTCTCGATAAATTTAAAGCGAAAAGCACGATTGCCGACGGGCACATTAAAATGACCTCAACAAATCCTCAAGATCAATTTGCCGGTGAGTATTATTCCTCGCTTTAATGTCAAAGATAAGGATCGCCTTTTAGTTGACATAATTTCGAACTTTTACAACGAGAATCCACGAAGAACTATGGATTTGGTGAACCCACTGTATGTTGAAACCTTGACTAACTTCTTCAAAGTAGTAGTCGAGAAAGGGTTGGCTGCCACACCCGCTGAAGATCTACTTCCGCAATAAAAGTCACAAAAGTAAAGTTACCCCACTTAGCATTAGAAGTACTGAAACTGGACCCATTCGTTTAGCGTACAATGCGTAAGTCAATTACAATGCAATATTTGCATTCGGTCTAGACGGATGGGTGTCTTCCACTTGCTAGTTACCACAATATATTCGATTGAAAGTGCAAGTGGATGGCGTAATTTCACAGTTATGCAAATATATGTCGATGATTTTTTATAATGTAAATAATTAGTTTCAAACCAGTCAGAACGAAACGGTATACCTTCAATCATATTTGTAATTGTTACTTATTAATATGCACAATCATCCAGTTCCCCCTAGTGAGTACCTACTATTATTTTTGTACCAACAAGCTTATCTTAGTATGTATATAGGTTTTGATTTGTAAATACCAAATGATCCATGTTTATAAATTAAATTAGTCAATATTAACAATATCGTTCTAAGATATTGGTTAGTGTAATTTTTTTACAGGCAAAGGGAATTGAGGTGTTTTGTATAGAAAAAAAGAGTACGCCTTTAGAAAAACTAAAAAAGACTTGGCGTTGAGCGTTTTTTTAGGAGAATAGAACTAGTAGCGAACAATGTAATTGTAAATGCAATGCAAAATGCAAACAATTTCTCATTTCATTGCATCACTTATTTTTCTAAATAACACCTGTTCTGGTGCTGCAGCTTCAGGATTTAGAGAATTGGAGGGTAATTTCGTACTTTTTTTTCCACATAAAGATGTGAATAACGTAACGTAAATGAAGATAACGAAGAGTATTTAAAACTACTTCCCGTATTACGCGGATGCTTTCATATTAAACCAGAGCATATTTTAAGCTATAAAGTGTCGCCTAATAAAGACTTCTTGTCGCCCAGTAGTGTGTAAGGATACCAGTGGCAAAAACTTTTCAGTTATCTTTCAAATGCAAGTTGGTGGTCTGCCCGAAAGGTATCCTAGTGCGGCGACTGAGGCCCCAAAAAATTTTACACTGGAGTGTGGAGCGCCTAGTGGAAGTTATAGTCAGGGAGACATTTCTGAAAAAGGCTCTCTAAATCATGTCAAACGGCGTTTTGTGCTACAAACTGGCAACAGGCGGTTCTAGACTAATTTGCCCCCGCTGAAAACGATGCGCCCTGTTGCCAGACCCGATTTTGACATTTAAGCCCTTAAATCCAAGATGGCGGCCAAAATTGCCGCTTTTTCGGTTATTTCGAGCCCACAAGACAGCCACTGAACGTTTTGGGTAGTTTAAGGGTAGAATAACATCTAGTACACGCACGACAACACCGTTTAGGCACACTTTCGTATTCATATTAAGGGCGTAAATGCCTAAACTCCGCTTAAAAACGTCAAAAATGCAAAACTTCATCATTTTTTTTTCTGGCCGGTTGTCGGCGTCCAATATGCATTCATATGGTCAAGTTAACATTTAAGTATGTGGGGACCTCCAGCAGCGCCATATGCCTGGGGCCTAAATATCAAGATGGCGCCTGGAAAGTCCAAAAACAGTGAAAAAGTCGTTCTTTTTGCCGTAGTTTTACTACACTGGCAACCTTCAAATTTTGCAATGTGTACTTCTAAAATATTTTAACAAGTTTTATTCTGTAATTTCCTTAAGCCAGAAGATGACCGTTGGTCGAAACTAGTCGCAGCTTTTACAATTTGTTTATTAAAATCGAGATTAAAATAGTATGGGGAAGGTTTTGTGTCTTTTTGGGATTTAACCTGGGATTTAACGACTCACTCTAACATATTTTACATTAACATTAAGCTCGTTCATACTAATTTAACATGATGTCACATTACATTCTAACGCATGAAGATGCTCTATTCAAACGTTAGGCCACATCTCTATTGATCGTAGAATGGTGCTCATGTCTTCTTTCGCGGTGATGACTTCCATTTGACTGTTTCAGTTTTCCCTAGGCCATGCAGCATGAATCATCCTCTGGTGGTGATTTTAACAGTACCTAGTCTATGTGTAATATGCCAAAAACAATCCAGAGAGAAAACGTCAGTGCTTCAAGAGACAACGTTTAACTCTGTAACGTTCTTATTCTTGCATAATACCTTCTTGTTTTTCATAGTATTAGTGCTCAATATTCTAAACAGTTTCGACTGCCAAGTGTTACGTTTTAATTTAAAAAAATCAAAGAAAACTTGGGAACCATGTTTTAATATATTTACCCTCAAATTACGCCGCCAAACCAACTTCTGCCTCTTGGTTCCATAGTTAAAGTTTATAGGAGACGAGTCCCCACTTCCGCAGTTAAGCCCTTCAGTTGTGTAACATCCAGAATGACATTCGCAATTCTCATATTATGGCTCCAGGTCATCGAAATGGGGAATTTGTGGCCAGTGTAGTAAAAATACGACTTTTTCACGGTTTTTTGGACTTTCCAGGCGCCATCTTGATATTTAGGCCCCAGGCATATGGCGCTGCTGGAGGTCTCCACATACTTAAATTGTAATAGAATATAATTGTAATATGAATACATATTGGCCGCCGACAACCGGCCAGAAAAAAAAATGACGAATTTTTGCATTTTTGACGTTTTTAAGCGGAGTTTTGGCATTTAGGCCCCTAATATGAATACGAAAGTGTGCCTAAACGATGTCGACTAGATGATATTCTACCCTTAAACTACCCAAAACGTTCAGTGGCGTGCCTTGTGGGCTCGAAATAACCGAAAAACGGTAATTTCGCCCGCCATCTTGGATTTAAGGGCTTAAATGCCAAAATCGGGTCTGGCAACAGGGCGCATCGTTTTCAGCGGGGACCAATTAGTCTAGAACCGCCTGTTGCCAGTTTGTAGCACAAAACGCCGTTAGACCATGCACTTTTCAGAAATGTCTCCCTGACTATTATCTAAAATATGCTCTGGCTACCTACAGACACGACGGGACGACACTTGTGGGGACCTCGAGCATATAGACACTTCAGCACGCAGTATTTGAGTGTGAGAGGTGGCAAAGGCGTAGATGGACGCTGAGAATGGGGTTGGCGGATACACACTCACGCACGCACGCACCTACACATCCACGCACGCACTCTACACGCGTCGAAGAAATTTCAAAGCTTAGCGGTCAATGAAGAGCTCCTCAAATAGTTCACCGAGGCCGTACCGTGCTCGTCCATCACCTTTTCAAACGACACGGTGCTCACGATGTAAACCCAACTCTCACAGAAATATTTCAACGCCTTACTTCGTCTTAAACTTGTCAAAAACTTGTATCAGGAGAATATAATGTCCAAGGAGGTGATTGAAGGTTAGGATAAAATATTAGTGAGGTTAGGTTAGAGTGATAGTTAGGTTAGGTCAGAAATCTTATATCAGGAGAACATAACGTGTGAGGAGATTGAAATTTAGGTTAAAGTTTTAGTGAGGTTAGGTTAGAGTGGTAGTTAGGGTGGGTAAGAAATCTTGTATCAGGAGAATATAATGTGCGAGGAGATTGAAGGTTAGGATAAAATGTTAGTGAGGTTAGGTTTTAGTGATAGTTAGGTTAGGTAAGAAATCTTGTATCAGGAGAATATAATGGGTGAGGAGATTGAAGTTTAGGTTAAAATTTGAGTGAGGTTAGGTTAGGTTAGAGAAATCTTGTATCAGAAGAATAAAATTAGACCTAACCTAACTATCACTCTAACCTAACTTCACTAATATCTTATCCTACTCTTCAATCTTCTCGCACATTATATTCTCCTGATACAAGATTTCTGACCTAACCTAACTACCACTCTAACTTAACCTCACTCAAATTTTAACCTAAACTTCAATCTTCTCGCACATTATATTCTCCTGATACAAGATTTATGATCTAACCTAACTAGCACTCTAGCCTAACCTCACTAATATTTTATCCTAACCTACAATCTTCTCGCACATTACATTCTCCTGATACAAGATTTCTCACCTAACCTAACGAGAACTCTAACCTAACCTCACTCATACTTTATCCTAACTTTTGATCACCTCCTCTCACATTGTATTCTCCTGATACAAGATTTCTCCCCTAACCTAAGTAGTATACTGTAACCGGGGGATGAGGAAATAGCGGCCCGCGGGCCAAATCCAGCCCGCGACATAGTTCGATCCGGCCCGCGGTTAGTACCAGTCATCTACATTTGTAAAAACAAACAGGATGACTGAGGAACATCTAGAGAGCGTTTTGCGAACGTCTCCCACTAATTTGGAGCCAAATTTCGTCGCAATAATTAATGAACAGTCAACATTTCATTTGTCTCACTAAACTAGGACATCCAAACAATAATTTTTGCCAAGCTGATTTTTTGTCTCTTATAATAAATCCTCTTTGGTCCGCTTAAATGCGATAATTATTCCCTTTAGTGGTAGAAGGAGGTGGTTGGCAACCTTCCACAATTGTGAGAGGCTGAATCTAAAATACGTTTAACCTGATGAAGCTGAAGAGAATCCAACGAATTAAATGAATAATTACTGTTTTGTTAATATTTCCTCCAATAGCCTAACATACTCGTAGAAAACAAATTACCGATTTAAGTCTGAAATCAATAAATATTTGTGAAACCTACAATAATTTATAGTGTAGCGTACGCCTTGAAAATTGACTACGTTTATTTATTGTTAATACGTAGGTAATTTACTACAACAAACTAAATCCTTTTGACTACTTTCCCATTCCTAGAACTATACCTATTATAGTTTGTTTAATCTCCATTCCTTGGCGCTGCGATCACAACCCCTAAAACTTTATTATTTAACCAAATGCAAAAACCTTCCGGAATCAAGACGCCAACTCATGTTAAAGAATTTGAGATGTGTTAACAACGGAGGGGCCGTTTACAGGCACTCTTTGATGAACGGGTGACAGTAGCTCGTATTTTGAAAAGTTTTATCCAATGGTTAAAATCACAGCCAC
Source organism: Photinus pyralis (assembly GCF_008802855.1). Classification (NCBI taxonomy): domain Eukaryota; kingdom Metazoa; phylum Arthropoda; class Insecta; order Coleoptera; family Lampyridae; genus Photinus; species Photinus pyralis. The sequence continues at coordinate 76,120 of NW_022170738.1, forward strand.
GTTTCACACTCACTGTGTCTAAAAAGCCAGCAGGGCTCTCGGATACCCGGTCTTTTAACTTCAGATTACTAGGACGAGCAGATATTCCTACGCTAAGCTCAGCATGCAGTTCAGCTATCAACAAGAGACACGAAATCCTGGGATTAACAGAGGCTAATGCATCGCTCTCAAGCACTTCTGGCAGACAAACGCCCTTAGAATTGGTAACGGCTAGTGGAATCTCAGGAATGCTGCGATTCTTTTTGAAACCATGATATATGTATAAGTTTACTCTTGATAAATTCATTTTATCTTGCTTTTCGGGTTTGAGATTGTTCAGAAAGCAACACACATACATGTGCCTAAAGAACCAACCTGGTCGTCTAATGACAGAAGAGATATCTCTAACTCGATACAAGAATTGCGTATGTTTAAAGTCGTATGTAAAATGCAGGGACCAATTTGAGGCCAAAATCTTCCTTGTTCTAAAACCGTATGGTTATCTCTCAACCGCTTTATTAAAACGACCCATTACAAAGTTGATGATTAAGTTCTGAGAAGGGAAGGATTTTCAATACTATGTTACTTGTCCTATTACGCCGATTAAAATGTCAGGGAGAAGGAATATAGCGACAAATATACTGTAGTTTTAATAATAATAATCATTTTAAAAAATCCATTTGACTCTCAAAACTGTGTATCAAGTGTCGATGAAACCAGAAGCCCTGTAACAAAGAATCTATTAATTCAATGAAACTCTTGAATATCATTTAGGTATAGGTACAAGAAATGTTAGAATTTTTTTAAGGGTGCAGCCAAGTCTAGCGGCGAACTCAAATATCTTTATACGATTTATACTACAGAATAATACTTCTTGCTATAATTACTTATTCAATGAGGTTACTAATTTTGGGACTTTTAAGAGTAGAACAATTTGGTCACTACATATCATATAAATTTCACCGAGTCAACCACGGTGCTAATAGGGCGTTTTTTTCGTTTCATTTAATTGAATGGCTCATTGTTTCCTAATGGGTTTCGGAAGCATCTCGAGCCGAAATGGCATTTATATCATATTTCGTTTTTTTGTAATTAGTGTTATTGGGTTACACTTGCTAGCTCAGCATTAGAGCACTCCTTTGATCAGGAAAAGTTAGTTAGATTGGTGACTCCATTTCTTTCTTCTGTGCTTTGATGAATGTAACGATTCTAATCTAATCGGCTAGACGTCTTTAGGTCTGGCCATCTGGCGTTCGACCTATTCTTGCTCACTATAGCCCTTAAAAATTGGTCATAACACGCATTTTTTCCCTGCGCCCAGACGCGGGAGTCAACTTGAAAGACGGCATAATCGCACCCCTAAATAACGCTGCGGGTCTGCTCTCTATCGGGAGCACCTGGGTACGGTGAATTTTTTCTCGCACTGTGGAATTCTAGAAGTAAATGGGGATGGTGTATCTAATGGGTAATGTAAAAAGCTAGCCATTGGTAAAGTAATAAATTTTTGATAAAGAATTTGCTTTGAAATACAACATTTTGATTTCGAAAAGGGAAAGAAGTTCAACCCCTATTTATTGCAAAAGCCTATTGCAACATCTGCACACAAATTAAGAAACTTGAGAAAGCATATTATGGGATTTACACTCAGGGGCGGACTGGGTACTTAAGGGTCAGGTGGAATTGCATAGGTTACGGGCCATTAAAGTATTAGTGCAGTAATGAAGGTGGCGGGGGGGGGGGGGTTAGCTCTGAGGTGCACCACAAAAACATTTTAAAGTACTCCTTTCTCGAAAATCAATTACCATACAGTTTTTTTTAAATTGCAGCTGATAATTAAAAGTAACAAAATATACAATCCACACGAGGTGCGTCGCCTATCATTGTATTTCAGCACTTTCATGCTACGACAAAAAATGATAAATTCATTCTAAAACACTTCAATTAAAACAGAATTTTTTAACAACCTAACATCAACCCCAATTAGAGAAACGTGTTAATAATTTTGAGCCCCGAAAAAAAAATTGTCTCAGATCGACCCGGAAAAAAAATTTTCTTATAGAATGTGGCCTGTAGAATCCATAATTTCAAACAGTTCCAAGATTGGGCTACTAGTTCAAAAGTTACAGCCCTTTGAATTTTTTTTCGAAATTGGTTTCTAGTCTATAACTTTTGATTGAGAAGTCTGATCGAAAAAGTACGAATTGTTTTGGATTCTACGCACCAAAATTAATAAGAAAAAGTGTTTTCCCGAGAAATTTTGGTGCAGTCGATTTTTGGTAAAAAAGGAAGGTAATACACTGCCTTTTTTGAGCCCCGAAAAAAAAATTGTCTCAGATCGACCCGGAAAAAATTTTCTTATAGAATGTGGCCTGTAGAATCCATAATTTCAAACAGTTCCAAGATTGGGCTACTAGTTCAAAAGTTACAGCCCTTTGAATTTTCTTTCGAAATTGGTTTCTAGTCTATAACTTTTGATTGAGAAGTCTGATCGAAAAAGTACGAATTGTTTTGGATTCTACGCACCCAAAATTAATAAGAAAAAGTGTTTTCCCGAGAATTTTGGTGTAGTCGATTTTTGGTAAAAAAGGAAGGTAATACACTGCCTTTTTTTGAGCCCCGAAGAAAAAATTGTCTCAGATCGACCCGGAAAAAGTTTTCTTATAGAAAATTACCATACAGTTTTTTTTTAAATTGCAGCTGATAATTAAAAGTAACAAAATATACAATCCACACGAGGTGCGTCGCCTATCATTGTATTTCAGCACTTTCATGCTACGACAAAAAATGATAAATTCATTGTAAAACACTTCAATTAAAACAGAATTTTTTTAACAACCTAATATCAACCCCAATTAGAGAAACGTGTTAATAATTTATTAATAGTGCAAGAAACTAAATACAGCACATACTTATAAATTTCCAACGGGCCATTATGATCTACAGGCCAGGTGGCAACCGCCACCCGCCCCCCCGGGTCAGTCCGCCCCTGTTTACACTTGGCCATTCCAACCTAACCTCATTTGTGATTTTGAATACGATTCTTTCAAAAAAGCACATAGGTTTCTTTAGCTTAATATTTGAAAATTCATAGTAGGTTTCTATCGTGTACAGTGTGGTTCAGATTCCTAACTCGACATTGTCAAAATGTCGCGTAATGTTTAATTCGGGAACGAGAATAACTTTGGTTCAATCACTATCGCGAAGCTACACGTTAATAAGTGAGGTATTGTATTGGGGTAAAAAATTAGCCTCCCCCCTCCATTTTTTGACGAAAATACACGTTTTGAAGCATCTAGAATTCTCGATGATGTCGGTCTATCGGTCCGTCTGTACCCGGGTCTGTACTCTCATTTCCGGCTAAACGACTAGGTACCAAATTAGAACCAAATTTAGTACACATATTTTTAGACATAAAAGGAAGAGCTGAAAAGCTTTTGGACAGAATTGCAAGTGTGTTAAATTCTCACTTCCAGCTAAACGGCTGAACCGATTGGAACCAAACTTGGTACACTTTATTCTTAGATATAGAAGGGAATGTGCGGGTGGTACCTATTTGTACTAGCCACATCAAATTTTGTTGTAAAGATACGTTTTTGGACATCCCCCGTTTGAAAATATTGTCTACACACGGGAAACATTTGGTTACCGATTTTAGAACAACTTACCCGCATGCTATAAGTATATAACGAAAATGGAGAAAAATATTTTCTGAAACGCGCGAATGTGTCCTTTAGCCGTAGGTAGTGTGAGCTTTCAATGTTTGTTTTTGCATCAATAAATGTATGAACACTGGTTACAACTAACCCATTTGTCCTTAATCTACATTTGTAGACCATAAGAATAAAATGCACGGCATCTCTCCTAGCATTGATATTTTAATTACAGCTGCGAGACGACATTAAATTAACTTGACCAACATAATTATTTACCGACTTATTCCACAAAAGTGCAAAAATTCAAGGTTATCAAGCGTATTTTATAAGTTACCGCGTTTTTTGTACTTTATATTTGTGCAAGACTTCAAGACGCAACATTATAATAATGATGCTTAAGTACATTATCTGCAGCACGTTTCTAATCCACTCCTCAATCGCAGCTTTACGTAAGTCAAATTGTTATTTTATTCGATAGAATAATATGGAATTTTCTTTTTACTGCGAATTTATTTTGTCGAAATCCATTTTTTCAGTTTGCAAAAGGAAAATAGAGCAAGTTCTTGTATGAAGCTTCAAGAAAATGACCTAGTTGCATTATTAATCCGCAAACATTGTCATAACTCATAAGTAGTACATTAATTGCGATTATTATAGGTCTAAAATTGAAATTTTCGCCACCAATGTTAACGTTAGCTACCGTTTTCGAAAACCTGTTCAGCGCAAATCAAGTTTTTTAAAATAGAAACACGTACAATTACGTTTTATTGTACACAGATGACCATCATTTTCCTCGCAAGTACATAAGTGTGAAAATTGTACTCTGGATCTTACCTAGAAATACATAACGGCTACTTATATTTTTGTAAATCAAAGATTAAATTATAATACAAATTGACAAGCTTTAATTTTATGGAATACAAAAACTGCAATTATTTTAAAAACATTCACTACTTGATACTTTTACACAAAGTTTGTACAGAACACTTAGTTCAACAATAAGTCAATGATTTACAATAAAGATCTTGAAGAATTACCTACTCCATTGCACAATTTGTGCTAGAAAATACATAGGTACTCTTATCATTCACCCTGTTTTTCTATTTAGAATTTTGACGAAGGGTACTTGTGCTATGAGGTCGTAAACCTAGCCTATCGATAACGCAAGCGGAATAATGTGGAATTTATTACTCTGTCAAGCTATAAATTCGCTAAAAGAGCAGAAGTATTAACGCTTCCATTTTCTTTGCTAAACGGTCGTGAAATATACGAAATGTAGTCTTATAAAAAGATAAAAACAGCGGAAGCAGAACTTTTTTACCAACAATAGGGTGGAAGATGTTGAATTAAATACTGGTTGAAATATATATTATAATAGACACGAAATGTATATAAATCTAATGAGTATTTGGTGTTGGTTTGACACTCGCACGAGAAGAGAAATATAAAATGCTTTTTTATTATACCTGAATCACAATCTCCGTTTTAAACACTCAAATGCGTGCGAAAAAGGGCCTTTAAAACACACGTGCTTTAAAGTTGCTAAGTAACGATACTTTTTTAAAAGGTATAAATTCATTTTCCAGAATGACTCAGATGATACCAGTTTCATCCTTCAAAATTCATAATTCTAATAATTTCTAACAAGATATTAGTGTCAGAAGAAACAAGGAAAACAGCACGTGTCTAACACTTAGTTTAAAAGTTGCACTCTATTAAAACTCCGACCTTGCCTTTTTACAACAAGTTTCCTAATTAGCATTTAGGAACTAACTGATTAATGATGGCGTATATGATTCTATACATTTTTAAATTGCTCGATCCTTTGACCCATTTACGTACCGGTACCGGAATGATTAGCAAATTTTAGGCAGTTTATGGACGTTCGCATCGACAAATTAAAGTTGAATCTTAACGTGCATGGACATCATTGTTGCAATAAGTGATTTTTTATTATACCTGAATCACAATCTCCGTTTTAAACACTCAAATGCGTGCGAAAAAGGGCCTTTAAAACACACGTGCTTTAAAGTTGCTAAGTAGCGATACTTCAAGATGACTTTTGAAACTGTCATCTGGATGAAATAAAAAATCCTCTTAAGTCGCTTTCTGTAAATGCAGAACATTTCTTTGGCTTTTGTACCTATCCTTTGGTTGAAGCTTTCACAAACGCTCGTAATTTAGGGTATTCTTCCAAATCTGTTCCACTTTTTAATCGCAGCATTGCTTTAAAGTTTTGAATGAATGCACCAAAATATAGAAGATTTAAATACCTTTGACATTTCCTTCATATATACCAGCATTATGGATGCATTTAAGACTGTATTCGTAACTTCCTATTCATCCATGGAAACAACTTTTCATATTCTTTAAAAAAGGCTTTACTGGAGTTGGATTTTACACCTACCAACGTTTGTTTAGATTTTACAACAATCGATTTAATGGACGGTGTATTATCTTTTTCAACGGAAATCGGTTAATTCACAAAGACGATGATTTTTATAAGCAAACGTCAAGTGACATTTCCATGGCAATCGTGAAATTACGAACACCCAGCCCACTTAATTAGACATGTATTCGAGTATAACGTCAATATGATTTCATTGTATTTCCTATTTTTAAATTATACTGCAGGTATAATAAAAAATACTATATGATACACGTGTATAATTTATCTTTAAAGCACTTGCAACGTTAAAGGCACTCCGCTTTGCGTCGTGCCCTTAAACTCGTTGCGCGTGCTTTAAAGACTTGATTATACACTTGTATCTTAATATACTATTTTTATTATACCTGAATCACAATCTCCGTTTTAAACACTCAAATGCGTGCGAAAAAGGGCCTTTAAAACACACGTGCTTTAAAGTTGCTAAGTAACGATACTTCAAGTATGACTTTTGAAACTGTCATCTGAATGAAATAAAAACTCCTCTTAGGTCGCTTTCTGTAAATGCAGAACATTTCTTTGGCTTTTGTACCTATCCTTTGGTTGAAGCTTTCACAAACGCGCGTAATTTAGGATATGCTTCCAAATCTGTTCCACTTTTTAATCGCAGCATTGCTTTAAAGTTTTGAATGAATGCACCAAAATATAGAAGATTTAAATACCTTTGACATTTCCTTCATCTATGCCAGCATTATGGATGCATTTAAGACTGTATTCGTAAGTAACTTCCTATTCATCCATGGAAACAACTTTTCATATTCTTTATAATAGGCTTTACTGGAGTTTGATTTTACACCTACCAACGTTTGTTTAGATTTTACAACAATCGATTTAATGGACGGTGTATTATCTTTTTCAACGGAAATCGTTTAATTCACAAAGACGATGATTTTTATAATCAAACGCCAAGTGACATTTCCATGGCAATCGTGAAATTACGAACACCCAGCCCACTTAATTAGACATGTATTCGAGTATAACGTCAATATGATTTCATTGTATTCCCTATTTTTAAATTATACTGCAGGTATAATAAAAAATACTATAAGATACTCGTGTATAATTGGTCTTTAAAGCACTTGCAACGTTAAAGGCACTCCGCTTTGCGTCGTGCCCTTAAACTCGTTGCGCGTGCTTTAAAGACTTGATTATACACTTGTATCTTAATATACTATTTTTGGTTTCCAAAGTTATGAAATGCATCCGGAGAATTTTCATTTAAACGGTATCAAACTATCCCTTACAATCGAGGGTTGGTGCAAAGCTGTCATCCATCAACTTTAAAAGAAACTACAGCCCGAATTAAACGTGTCAATTTCTGTTGAATAAATTCTTAAAGCATGTTCATCGCGGGCATTAGGTTACATGTGGCAATTTTAAGGAATCAATCATAATCTCCTCGTAGACTTGATGGATGTAACTGAAGCCCCACGATCTAAGTGAAATTGAATTATTTAGTTATTAGTTAGGTACAAGTGAAATCGAAAGTTTACGAGTTAACTATTTATTCTCCGCACTAATTTTTTTAAATGAGGGTTAAAACGCAATATTAGCAGAAGGCATTGAAAGTGCTATTTGAATCATGAATAAATACGTTACACATTCCTGTAAAATTCGGGAAATGTAGTGTAGGTAGATGGAGGGCCAAAATGGTCGTTGAAGTGGAAAGCGCGTAAATTTCTAAAAATGTAAGGAAACAATTTGCTTTTGTTTCAAAACAGAGAAAGGCAATAAAGTTCTTTGGATAATTAGAATTATCTCAGAATATAGTTCATTCAAAAGGTATAGATTCATTTTCCAGAATAATTACTCAAATACCAGTTTCATCCTTCAAAATTCATACTTCTAATAATTTCTAACAAGATATTAGTGTCAGAAGAAACAAGAAAACAGCACGTGTCTAACACTTAGTTTAAAAGTTGCACTCTATTAAAACTCCGACCTTGCCTTTTTACATTGTAATACTACAAGTTTCCTAATTAGCATTTAGGAACTAACTGATTAATGATGGCGTATATGATTCTATACATTTTTAAATTGCTCGATCCTTTGACCCATTTACGTACCGGTACCGGAATGATTAGCAAATTTTAGGCAGTTTATGGACGTTCGCATCGACAAATTAAAGTTGAATCTTAACGTGCATGGACACCATTGTTGCAATAAGTGATTTTACTAAACTTAAATTTCATTAGGTAAAAGGGTTTCAAATTCGTAGCAATCATGTCATGGATCGACAACGTAATGCAGCGAACATTCCAGAAATCCTGGTAAACATCGAGGCTTCCTGAAACATTAGTCATCGGCGATAAAGAACGAAGGTGGATGTGACGTAACCTTTCCCAAAATTATGTTATCTTTGTTCGAAAGCATTATGAAGCGTTCTTAAACACTCGAACACTATAAAGAATATTGTTTGCCACATAAGCACATCGAATTGTGTTTTTAGTGTAGTTCCAACATCGATGCGTTCTTATTATATTATACGTTGTGAGTGATAAATAATAATTACTGTTATAAATTAATCTATTTTAATACTGTTGTAAACTCATTGTTAACTAATTGTAAATAAATACGTTACAGTAGGTATTCTTCAAAGTTCCAGTGTAAATGAGTATTACGAGCAAAATTAATTGTCAATTCTTTGCTTTTCAGCACAGTAAAACATGCTCTTTATCTTTTCAGCTTCTTATTTCCCTCGTTGTAGCATCAACGATCCAAAGCTCAACGATTGCATACTGAAGGCTGCCGAACAATTACAACCGCGCATTAAGGATGGCATACGAGAGTTAGGTATTCCCTCCTTCAACCCCTTCTACATACCCAAAATTGAAATGCAACAAGGCACCGATAGGGTCAACTACAAGGTTTCATTTACCAATATGTCGATCTACGGGCTCGCGGACTATAAATTTTCGGAATTAAAGTACGCATGCCGCAGTATGACTTCAAAGGCTAATTCAATCTTTGTAGCTACATTCCGGATGAGCTTACCTTTTCAGGTAAGGGAAACTTCAATAACATGAGTATGAAGACTAAGTTCGACGTAGAAGGGAGATTGTTATCGATTCCGATTCACGGATCTGGCAACTATGTTACTAAGTTAGGTGAGAGATCATCTCCCATCAAGCCAATGTTTGATAGTGTAATCTAGGTCCATGCACTGTCCTGTTAAAAACAACTGGAAAGCTTGTTGAGCGGAATGGAGACGAGTATTATGAGCCAATCAAGGCTGTCGTTGATATACAAGTTTCCGATTACGTTTCCAACTTCACCGGTCTGTTTGAGGACAATCCGGACCTCAGTAAGTGTCATACTCTATATCGAATAAAATTGAAGCTAATTGTTGCAATTTCAGAGAGAGTATTTACACAAGTACTGGATGATAATGCTAACGTGATATTGCAAGAAGTATTACCCGCAATTAATCAGGTAGCCGAAGGAATGTCCGTGCAGTTAATCAACGCAATCACCCGTAGCGTCCCCTACAAAGAGCTTTTGCCACCTTCCATGTAATTCAACCTACGGCCTGATATGTTAAATTATATATACGTGCAGTAGTGTAGCTTCTTTCGTTTACCTTATCTGTCTAGTTTGAGTACCTTGTAGATAACTGGAATGAAAGATAATTATGCCACAATATCAGATAGAAGAGACGATACAGTTTAGCTTTGAAAGTAATACGTTGCCTAATAAAAGTAAACATTTGATGATATGTGTACAATTACAACAAACCGTTTACACCTGTCGTATTGACTCGTGAGTGTCCACAAATTAAATGTCTTAGTGGTTGACACAACCAAAATAGCTGCAATCTTGTATCAGAAAATTTACTCCATTTGCCGTTAGTGTAGATAGTGTTCTCACTATGCAAATTTACAAGTCAAATGGGTACACTTCAAAGAGAACGTCATTGTGTCGGCCTAGAAACAAGATGCTTTCCTTACAGATAACATTTTGTGGAGAGAAAACCTCTCGACTAAAATATAAAATAGATTTTGATAAACTAAATTGAGCCAGTTTCTCTTGTTTATGGAACGGAATTTATTACAGATGATAAGCTCTAAGTTCCTTTATGGTACGTGAGTAGTAAAACTTTGGCTTATGTGACCTTTTTATAGATCGTAGATTACGATTAGGAATGTTATTTTTCATTTATGTCTTCCTGCTTGAGATAATTTGTCTATAAGGAAGTGCGGAAGTTTCCTTGTCCCAGTTTTTCGGGAAACATCGGGTTACCCAATTACGTCCACGCAGAAAGTAGTAGGTAGCTTCCAATAATAAAGTATAGATTTCTTAAATAACAAAGGGGTGGGTGTACGATTTGTTCCAGTCCGAAAGAGGATAAACAGAAAACTATTACCTCATTTACGATTACTCCATGCAACCCTACAATTGCATATTTTTTCAGGACGGCGGATGAAATAGTTATTTACATAAAAGTCAGGAAAATGACACATTACTGGCGAGGAAATATTGAAGTTCCGAGTCAATTAATGTCATTTTACTGACGAGTTTTGTATTAAATTTTACCCGAAATCGCATTTTTATATAAAATTTTAATTTTCATATAAAACTTTTGATTATTGCCAATCTGTCAATGATGACAGGAGTAGTGCGGGGGTAACCTTGCATTTTGTGATAACTTTATGAAACTTTCAGAGGATGTTCTAGACACCCTAAGGTCCAATTTCAGCTATGCCGCCACCCCCGCAACCCCGGACAGCACTTGCTATAGCGGGTTTCTTAAACGCAAGGTAGCATTTCAATACCCGCCCATAAAATGGGTCAAAAATGTATATCCAGGGTTTGTTTTATACTTTTTACATCTAGGAAGGTTGAAGGGAATTGTCAAATACCCAGGGAGAATTTATGTAGGGTATTTTACGTGGTTTACATATTTTTAAGGCGCTTTTAACAGTGCGGGCAGTAAAATCGTGACGGAGACCTCTTTTGGCTGCTCTTATTGAATATTATATAGTAACTATGCTCTAAAGCTATTTATTTCATACCTGCTGAAGAAAAGTTACGATAATATGAACTAAATCTTATTAACCCTATTGAGAACACTCCCTCCGCGTCCACAAGGGACGACTGTGTTACTTGTATGAAACGATAACGCGAATTATTTTTTTTAATAATTGTTAAACTTTTTTCGTTTAAACATGTATTATGATTTTTGAGCACTGGTGTAGAAGACTATTTGTCTTACATGTAAGGTTTTGAGTTCTAATTAGGCGAAGGTACTTTTTTATTAAAAATTTGATTAATAGCGATTTATTTTAAACAGAGTTAACCGCACGAATTGCTTATTTGCAATTTATTTAAATTTTGCGAGATCTCGCAAATTCCGGATCCGCGGAGAGATTATCATCGAACAATCGCAAATACCGGGATTGAATTTTGCTGCGGATTGCATTTCCTACTAGAAACCAATTTCGAAAGAAAATTCAAAGGGCTGTAACTTTTGAACTAGTAGCCCAATTTGGAACTGTTTGGAATTATGGATTCTACAGGCCACATTTATAAGAAAATTTTTTTTCCGGGTCGATCTGAACAATTTTTTTTGAGCTCAAAAAAAGGCCAGTGTATAAACTTCCCTTTTTCAAAAATCGACAGCACCAAATTTCCGGGAAAACACTTTTTCTTATTAATTTTGGGGCGTAAAGTCCAAACAATTCGTACTTTTTTCGATAGACTTCTCAATCAAAGTTATAGACTGAAACAATTTCGAAAAAAATTCAAAGGCTGTAACTTTTGAACTAGTAGCCCAATCTGGAACTGTTTGAATTAGGATTCTACAGGCCACATTCTATAAGAAAATTTTTTTCCGGATCGATCTGAGACAATTTTTTTTCGGGCCTCAAAAAAGGCAGTGTATAACCTTCCTTTTTTACCAAAAATCGACTGCACTAAAATTTCTCGGAAAACACATTTTCTTATTAATTTTGGTGCGTAGAATCCAAAACAACTCGTACTTTTTCGATCAGACTTCTCAATCAAAGGTTATAGACTAGAAACCAATTTCGAAAAGAAATTCAAAGGGCTGTAACTTTTGAACTAGTAGCCCAATCTTGGAACTGTTTGAAATTATGGATTCTACAGGCCACATTCTATAAAAACATTTTTTTCCGGGTCGTTCTGAGACAATTTTATTTTTCGAGCCTCAAAAAAGGCAGTGTATAACCTTCCCTTTTCACCAAAAATCGACTACACCAAAATTTCTCGGGAAAACACTTTTTCTTATTAATTTGGGTGCGTAGAATCCAAATCAATTCGTACTTTTTTCGATCAGACTTCTCTCAAAAGTTTATTAGACCAATTTTCGAAGAAAAAATTCAAGCGTAATTTTGAACTAGTAGGCCCAATCTTTGGGAAAAACTGTTTAAAATCTTATGGATTTCTACCAGCCCACATTCTATAAGACTTTTTTTCCGGGTCGATCTGAGACAATTTTTCTTTTGGAGCCCTCAAAAAAGGCAGTGTTATAACCTTCCTTTTTTACCAAAAATCGACTGCACCAAAATTTCTCGGGAAAACACTTTTTCTTATTAATTTTGGTGCGTAGAATCCAAAACAATTCGTACTTTTTCGATTAGATTTCTCAATCAAAAGTTATAGACTAGAAACCAATTTCGAAAGAAAATTCAAAGGGCTGTAACTTTTGAACTAGTAGCCCAATTTTGGAAATGTTTGAAATTATGGATTCTACAGGCCACATTCTATAAGAAAATTTTTTTCCGGGTCGATCTGAGACAATTTTTTTTTCGGGCTCAAAAAAAGGCAGTGTATAACCTTCCTTTTTTACCAAAAATCGACTGCACCAAAATTTCTCGGGAAAACACTTTTTCTTATTAACTTTGGTGCGTAGAATCCAAAACAATTCGTACTTTTTCGATCAGACTTCTCAATCAAAAGTTATAGACTAGAAACCAATTTCGAAAAAAAATTCAAGGGCTGTAACTTTGAACTAGCAGCCCAATCTTGGAACTGTTTGAAATTATGGATTCTACAGGCCACATTCTATAAGAAAATTTTTTTTCCGGGTCGATCTGAGACATTTTTTTTTCGGGCCTCAAAAAAAGGCAGTGTATAACCTTCCTTTTTTACCAAAAATCGACTGCACCAAAATTTCTCGGGAAAACACTTTTTCTTATTAATTTTGGTGCGTAGAATCCAAAACAATTCGTACTTTTTCGATTAGACTTCTCAATCAAAAGTTATAGACTAGAAACCAATTTCGAAAAAAAATTTAAAGGGCTGTAACTTTTTGAACTAGTAGCCCAATCTTGGAACTGTTTGAAATTATGGATTCTACAGGCCACATATAAGAAAATTTTTTTTCCGGGTCGACGAGATTTTTTCCGAGCCTTCAAAAAAAAAGGCACAGTTAAAATCCTTCCTTTTTTTACCAAAAATCGACTGCACCAAAATTTCTCGGGAAAACACTTTTTCTTATTAATTTGGTGCGTAGAATCCAAAACAATTCGTACTTTTTCGATCAGACTTCTCAATCAAAAGTTATAGACTAGAAACCAATTTCGAAAGAAAATTCAAAGGGCTGTAACTTTTGAACTAGTGCCCAATCTTGGAACTGTTTGAAATTATGGATTCTACAGGCCACATTCTATAAGAACATTTTTTTCCGGATCGATCGGAGACAATTTTTTTTTTGGGCTCAAAAAAAGGCAGTGTATAACCTTCCTTTTTTACCAAAAATCGACTGCACCAAAATTTCTCGGGAAAACACTTTTTCTTATTAATTTTGGTGCATAGAATCCAAAACAATTCGTACTTTTTCGATCAGACTTCTCAATCAAAAGTTATAGACTAGAAACCAATTTCGAAAGAAAATTCAAAGGGCTGTAACTTTTGAAACTAGTAGCCCAATCTAGTAACTAGAAACCAATTTCGAAATAAATTTCAAAGGGCTGTAACTTTTGAACTAGTAGCCCAATCTTGGAACTGTTTGAAATTATGGATTCTACAGGCCACATTCTATAAGAAAAATTTTTTCCCGGGTCGATCTGAGACAATTTTTTTTTCGGGGCTCAAAAAAAGGCAGTGTATAACCTTCCTTTTTTACCAAAAATCGACTACACCAAAATTTCTCGGGAAAACACCTTTTCTTATTAATTTTGGTGTGTAGAATCCAAAACAATTCGTACTTTTTCGATTAGACTTCTCAATCAAAAGTTATAGACCACAATCCAATTTCGAAAGAAAATTCAAAGGGCTATAACTTTTGAAATAGTAGTCCAATCTTGGAACTGTTTGAAATTGTGGATACTACAGGCCACCTTCTATAAGAAAATTTTTTTTACGGGTCGATCTGACACAATTTTTTCTTCGAGCCTCAAAAAAAGGCAGTGTATAACCTTCCTTTTTTACCAAAAATCGACTGCACCAAAATTTCTCTGGAAAACACTTTTTCTTATTAATTTTGGTGCGTAGAATCCAAAACAATTCGTACTTTTTCGATTAGACTTCTCAATCAAAAGTTATAGACCACAATCCAATTTCGAAAGAAAATTCAAAGGGCTGTAACTTTTGAAATAGTAGTCCAATCTTGGAACTGTTTGAAATTGTGGATACTACAGGCCACATTCTATAAGAAAAAATTTTTCCCGGGTCGATCTGACACAATTTTTTCTTCGAGCTTCAAAAAAAGGCAGTGTATAACCTTCCTTTTTTACCAAAAATCGACTGCACCAAAATTTCTCTGGAAAACACTTTTTCTTATTAATTTTGGTGCGTAGAATCCAAAACAATTCGTACTTCTTCGATTAGACTTCTCAATCAAGTTATGGACTAGAAACCAATTTCGAAAGGAAATTCAAAGGGTTGTAACTTTTGAACTAGTAGCCCAATCTTGGAACTGTTTGAAATTATGGATTCTACAGGCCACATTCTATAAGAAAATGTTTTTCCGGGTCGATCTGAGACAATTTTTTCTTCGAGCCTCAAAAAAAGGCAGTGCACAACCTTCCTTTTTTACCAAAAATCGACTGCACCAAAATTTCTCGGGAAAACACTTTTTCTTATTAATTTTGGTGCATAGAATCCAAAACAATTCGTACTTTTTCGATGAGACTTCTCAAGTTATAGACTAGAAACCAATTTCGAAGGAAAAATCCAAAGGGCTGTAACTTTTGAACTCGTAGCCCAATCTTGGAACTGTTTGAAATTATGGATTCTACAGGCCACATTCTATAAGAAATTTTTTTTCCGGGTCGATCTGAGACAATTTTTTTTCGGGGCTCAAAAAAAGGCAGTGTATAACCTTCCTTTTTTACCAAAAATCGACTGCACCAAATTTCTCGGGAAAACACTTTTTCCTATTAATTTTGGTGCGTAGAATCCAAAACAATTCGTACTTTTTCGATCAGACTTCTCAATCAAAAGTTATAGACTAGAAACCAATTTCGAAAAAAAATTCAAAGGGCTGTAACTTTTGGACTAGTAGCCCAATCTTGGAACTGTTTGAAATTATGGATTCTACAGGCCACATTCTGTAAGAAAATTTTTTTCCGGGTCGTTCTGAGACAATTTTTTTTTCGGACCTCAAAAAAGGCAGTGTACAACCTTCCTTTTTTACCAAAAATCGACAACACCAAAATTTCTCGGGAAAACACTTTTTGAAAGTATTCTGCCCAGCTCTGAGTAAAATTAAGTTCAAATGCAATTTTAAACGAAGTTACGTACGTGGCGACATCTCAACTAAACTTGTAAAACTATAAAATGAAGGAAAGTGTATCGATTACCAATGAGATGGCGCACTTGTACTTATTGCATTTAAATTATCTGTTCAAAAACCGGGTCATTAAACTCCAATTGCTCTACAGATCTTGCAAGACTCCGTACATTTTGAACTGCCATTTAAGTAAAATTAAGTCCGACTTGGCTATTAATGGCATAAATTCAAATGCAATTTTAAACGAAGTACGTGGCGACATCTCAACTAAACTTTTAAAACTATAAAATGAACGAAAGTCTATCGATTACTAATGAGATGGCGCACTTGTACTTATTGCATTTAAACCAGAGACATGTCTCTGATTTAAACTTACTATTCAAAAACCGAGTCATTGAACTCTAATTGCTCTACAGATCTTGCAAGACTCCGTACATTTTGAACCGNTTTTTTTTCCGGGTCGATCTGAGACAATTTTTTCTTCGGTGCTCAAAAAAAGGCAGTGTTTTACCTTCCTTTTTTACCAAAAATCGACTGCAACAAAATTTCTCGGGAAAACACTTTTTCTTATTAATTTGGGTGCGTAGAATCCAAATCAATTCGTACTTTTTCGATCAGACTTCTCAATCAAAAGTTATAGACTAGAAACCAATTTCGAAAAAAATTTCAAAGGGCTGTAACTTTTGAACTAGTAGCCCAATCTTGGAACTGTTTGAAATTATGGATTCTACAGGCCACATTCTATAAGGAAACTTTTTTTTCCGGGTCGATCTGAGACAATTTTTTTGTCGGGGCTCAAAAAAAGGCAGTGTATAACCTTCCTTTTTTACCAAAAATCGACTGCACCAAAATTTCTCGGGAAAACACGACTGCACCAAAATTTCTCTGGAAAACACTTTTTCTTATTAATTTTGGTGCGTAGAATCCAAAACAATTCGTACTTTTTCGATTAGACTTCTCAATCAACGACTAGAATCCAATTTCGAAAGAAAATTCAAAGGGCTGTAACTTTTGAACTAGTAGCCCAATCTTGGAACTGTTTGAAATTATTTATTCTACAGGCCCCATTCTATAAGAAAAATTTTTTCCGGGTCGATCTGAGACAATTTTTTTTTCGAGCCACAAAGAAAGGCAGTACTTTTAAGTTATTCAAATATTTGAGAACAATTTATAATGTTTAGGGAAAGTTTCCATTGTCACAAAATCGCTTTGAAAACTGGTACACGTATTCTTAAGGATATAACTGGTACCTGGTACCTCCTATATAATAATAATATTACGCTTGTACTCCCCTTAAATTTGTATATAACAATAGAAATATAAAAAAAGCTAACCCCATACAAAGTATAACTTGATTTTTTAAGTAGTATTAAGACTTTTAAATTTTTAATGTATTTGAGTGACAAGTATTTGAATACTTTTTACTGTATTCGTATACTTTTCAAAGTAAGTTAATGAAGTACTTTTCAAAGTATTCGAATACATTCTAAAGTATTTGAATACTTATTTTTTTTAAGTATTTGAATACTTTTCAATGTATCTGTATCTAGTATTCGCTTGTGCTGGACGTAAAAGTATTTAGTATTCAAATACTTTTTAAAAGTATTCTGCCCAGCTCTGCTTTCAAGTGCGTTGATTGATCAATTTTGCATGATTAATGAACACCTGTGTAAGCGTAGTTTTCATTGCAAATCTACTTCTAGAGCTCAGTCAGCAATCGGTGTCTATTGTGCAATGTGCCACGTTTTCGCTGTACAAAAAAACAAAACTATTTTTTTGTTTAGTTCTTTTATTTGCAATCATGATTCATACAGCAAATGTGATCTGAAAACCTATACGAAATAAGCTCCGTCAAGTATCTTTCGAATCTCTTGTAAAGTCTTCCTGGACGTTTCGGGAACAAGCATATAAACAAATAGGAAGGCAATTACACAAAAGCAGGAAAACAACCAAAATGAACCATAAATCCCGACTGCTGCGGTAACAGTACCGAAAATGTTCGTGATGATAAACGCCAGAAACCAACAAAATGCTGCAGTAATGGTCGAGGCCACCGATTTCATGTTTGGAGGAAACACTTCGCCCAACACGGCCCACGGTAATGGTCCGAAACCGACGGAATACGTGATGTTAAAGCAAATAAGACTCAATATTGGCAACCAGAAGAAGTAGGTGGTTATAGTTGCATTGTGTTGCACGTAGAAGTAAAATCCAAGCAACGCCATTGATATTCCCATCCCAATCGCTGAGAAGATCAAGATCGCTCGTTTTCCTGTCCTTTCAACGACCATGGGAGTTAGGAATCCGGCCAGAACTTGCACACATCCGACGATTATCGTTGAGATTTCTGCAGGAACTGACGATCCGGCCAAGGAAAAAATTGTTTGCGCGTAGAAAAAGATTATGTTGATACCAGAGAGCTGCTGAAAGGAAACCAAACCGAGCGATATCATCAGCGCACGAATCAGTCCTTTTGATCTGAAGAGATCTATAATTCTCCCTTTACTCGCCAATGACTCCTGGACGCTATCCCTGATTTCTAATAATTCATTGTGTACAGCTCGGCTGGACTTTTGACGGAATTTCGTCAAGGCTTTTTCGGCTCCGGCTTCGTCGTTGCGCGCGATGAGGGAGTGGGAACTGTCAGGAATGTACACTAAAAAAATTGGAAAGAAGACGATTGGTGGGACCACGCAAATTATATTAAATGTAGTTAGAGGGACGAATGGCCCAACGCAGTACGAAAATAAAATTCCCATACACATAAACAGGGCCAAAAAGGAACCCAACGCGCCTCTATTCGAATCCTCCGCTATTTCCCCAACGTACATTGGCAGGACGGTGAATACGGCACCCAGCCCTAAACCACACAGCACTCGCATGACGTAATACAAGTTTACATTGTGACTGAATATCGCAATGATAAACGCCGCTATGAACGGTAATGTCGAAATTAGAAGCGATTTTTTTCGTCCAATGCGATCTACGATTAATCCGGCGATCACCGGTCCGAAGACGGCTCCCAATGGCAGTAGCGATCCCAACCACGATTGCTGGTTGGGAGTCAGTGGTTCCGGTAGCGGATTATTTTCCGGTTCAATGTCTCCGCTTAACTTTGGTATGACGGGTGAGCTCCATCCTACCGAAACGCCGCTGACAAATGCGGTTAAATTGGCTGCAAATTTATTAAATTAGTTATTTCCGACAACTAATTATTAATATTAGTGCAAAAGTGTTGAATAATTTCCTCTGGATTTTACCTGCAGCACCTTACCTATTGTGGCCGCAAAGTACAAAAAGCTTCTGCCACCAGTCTCAGTGGTGTCGAATGGGTCAAAATCGATATCGCCCACTTTCTCGATATCTTCCGCTTCGAATTGATTTGCTGAGTGGTAGTGTTTTGGTACAGTAACGTATCGGACATAATCTTCATGGTAACTCATATGAAATTATGTACAATGAAATTGCAACAAGGAAATTCGCGGTTATTAATCGACCGTCTTACTGCACTAATCATTCGTAATAGTCAATTGAGTGCATTAGATAATGCAATTTTTAAACTATTACGATCGATTTAGCAATTAGGAATAATTATTATACTAGTCATGCTTTTTAGCGCATTTTTGCAAATTTATTTGTAAAAAGTAGCTTTTAATCTCACTTTGGCTGGCTGGCTGGCTGGCTGCAAATGTGGGCGCGTAGAAGAACTCTTGTAGAAAGGCAACGGGTGTACGTGTATCTACAAGGCCGTGAAATTTGTCAACCTTAGGGACATGGCTACATGATGTGGGGTTGGCGACATCTGGGCGTCATCCTCGAGCGTAGTATACTAACGTGAAGGTTTTTCAGTTTTTTCCTATCTTCTACTACAGTTTTGGTCCGATTCTTTTCAAATTGGTGTCGTCGGAAAGATGTTGTAAACGCGCACAACTCCTGCGTGGCGGAATTTTGTTTTTTGTCCTAGGGGCGAAATTAACGACCTTTTGCGAGGCGCGCGCGCGCGTCTTCGAGAAGTAGTCAACTTCGGGCGCCTTTTACCTTCCGTTGCGAACTCACGCGGTTTAACGTTTCGTAAATCTCGAATCGCTGTCTCTCTTTCTCGTGTCGCCAATAGAAGCGAATTGCGGGTGAACGGGACGTCGGAAGTGGCTACCGTCAAAGGGAATGTGGTAGCCCCCGACACGATTTTAACTTTAAAAGCGAATTGCGGGTGCACGCGGAAAGTGGGAAACGGTTAGTGAATGTAGTAGCCTTCGACAAGATCTGTTATTGATGGTTGAGTCGAAAGTGGCTAATAGAATACTGATCTGCCACACAAAAATGCGCTGAAGTCCCTTCGATCTCACACGAGGACTTTGAAAATTTTTTTCCTATTCCCGTGGTAATTTCGTGCTTTCGAAGTACACCTTTACACCTTCAAAGAAACCTACGTTCTAAATAATGTCAACCCTCTATTTGCCACTGTGAAACGTAAACTCTCGTTCCCGTGGAAATTTCGGAAAGTGTTTTGCTAAATCAGAAATTCGCGGGAATACATCCAACCATTTCCCAAAGCTGCATTCCATTCTATTAGGAAGGCACAAGAGATACACATTTGTAGAGAACAAGCTATATATACCTAACAGCAAGAATTAAAAACAGAATTCAAGTTCTTCAGAATGCATGTTTCAGATTTGCATTCTATGTACCAAGGGGCATCACATTACTCCGTATTATAATAAATATCGGGAAATTTGTTCATCGTCTATTTAATGTTGTCTATAAGTTATTATTGTATAAACAACCATCCCTGCCTTTAAGTAGGTACGACTGTACGAGAAGTTTAATGAATATAATGCTTCAGTACACTACATGTAAAGTTATTTGTTTAATGTAAGTCTCCTTAACGTGTAAACTTAGCTATATGATAAACTAATGGAGTTACAGAACTTGTAATTTTGGGGGCGGTGAAAACCAGCATGGTGGCCTGTCCCCTTTTGAGATATATGAATTACAATATTGTGTGTTTTACATTTCAATAAATGATCGCCGGGAATCGAACCAAGGCAGGACCGTAGCTAGAGAGTGGCCAGGTGGAGTGGAACTCAGTCCCATCTAGAACGTGGTCTTGCTCCCACTGGAAATTACGGTTAATGGTTCCTTTACAAAAATTACAGGGGAGATATTTATCAAACACTTCTTAGCCACCTCTAGAAAAATACCGGCCACCCCTGCTACTTCGAATCTGGCTACGGGCCTGAACCAGGGCCGCCCATTTTCTGCAAATGATATTCTAGTGACATTTGGCATCGTTGTTCACCATAAAAGCTGTAAAGTCAAGGTGAAACGGATTATGGCGAGGAAATATTGTAGTACGATACCTTTTTGGCCAAACTACCCGATTCAAGTACCTAGTGTCATCTTACTGACAACTGTTGATGCATTATATTTTTCCAGAAATCTTCTTTTTTAATATAACATTTCTAATCAAATGGAAGTAACGAAAACTCCTTAAAAACTATAACGAATACCATGACGTAATTGGTAAAATTGTCAAGGACCGGTAGACCTTCTCGAGCGTCAGAACACGAAAAAATTTGTCCACCGTTTCAGTGTCAACGACAACTTATTGGGTTTATAGCGCCTGATAGTTGGGCATCTTTTCTAACACAAGGAATTGCCATACAATTTAATAAATTCCTAGAATTACAAAAGGTCATGATACCTATGTATTTTCAAATTTATCTACATTTATTACCTACCCATCTTTTTATGTTGTGCGTTTAGGATGGGATCAAACTTTATGCTCTATTTTTTCTCCTCTTCCAATAAATCTCATGAATATCATTGTTGATAGATTCATTGCCTATTGCCTTTACTCTAATTTGAATTGATCTACCAAAACACAATTTGGAAATAGATAAATTTTAGTACGTTTAAAATTAGATTCGAGTTTAGCAGTCTCTCGCCCGTCTTTCTAGCGGGCTTTCAGGTATGCGCCTTCATAAATCACCAACCTTTACCGCAAGGGGAACTCCGATCTACCTGTAACAAAATTCTTTACAAAGTCGCCTAAGTGTTAACGAAATAGGTGTAGATTAAAAAATCTTTGAAAAGTTAACGTTCATTCAGCATACTGCATCTGCGCATACAAACGCGTTTTTCCGTACTTCCCGCCATTTTCTTCCATTTGCTGTGCAACTCGTGACGGAATACGCACGTGGTAAGTTTTATCTGAAGCTTTGTTAGCATAAATTTTTAATTGTGTATACAATATTATCTCTTATCGCATGTGAATTATAATAAATAATATTTATTACTCACGCTAAAATTGTAATCAAATTCTTAACTTTCAGTGTTGAACCTAACCTCAATGTTTATTAATTATAAAAAACTCGTGGTGTAAGCGCGTGTTCCGTCTATTGTTGCACATTCCTTTCATTATTGTGACTAGATCGAACACTCGCCTGTAACGCGAGACAATTCGTCGCCTAAATTTTAAGCACCAACTCGGACACGAGAGAGCGAATCTTCGTATCACAAACTGTCGGATTTATTCTTCTTTGGTGATCTAGTTGTATGAGTATTCGGACCATCATAAAGCTAGTTCAGCAAAGCAGAATGTATTTGACAACTCGACGGTGGTTGACGGGCACCTTCGCCAGCGGCTGCAAGTTTCCAAACTATTAGAGGGTTTCTGGTTTGAAGGAACTTCTGGTGTGATATGTAGTTTAATATATCGTATCACAGCCAGTAGTTACCTACAAAAACGATTCCCTGAATCATCATATTGCAACAATTAAAGGTAATGAAAATAGTTGTTTAATTTTAAGTTTGTCAAGGGCATGCATTATTGTACTAATTTGTTATGTTTTGATACCGAGCTTATATTTACACAGGTAATTGTCAAGTAGAGTTGTTATAGTCGTAAGTTTCATTCAAATGGAACTACTCGATTATTGTATAACGACCTCTATTTGAGGTGACTTGTTAGGCATGCATACGAATTGTACCACATGCTATAACTAACAGAGCGATTAATGTAATAGTGTTACTACTGTATTAATTATGTATGTAAATGTTATATTGTTATACCATTGTGCTGTTATTTAATTATGCAAAAATTCTGTAAGATTGTAATACTCTAAGCATAAATTAAAATCTATCCAACATATTCTTAATTAAAGCATTCTAGATTTTTACTAGCACAAATTTATTATTGTACTCTATAAATTATACCTACTTGTGCATAAATATATGAAATATAACAGAACATTGTTTTTGGACTGTGTGGACTATAGGTGTTTTGTCAATTATTTAGATGAAAGTTGAAAGTGTGTTCTATACGATAGTGAAGTTAAATGATACTGTCATTGGATTAGTTTTCAAGATATATTCTATTGAAAAATGGGCGCTGCTTATGAAGAAACTTAGCCTAGCCACAAACATTGGGATAAAATACATTCCTGTCATGATGAGACTGCCCTCTAAACATTCCTTATTTAATTAGGAATCCAATGATATAAGGCAAAGTATACTTATCATTTGATTGAATTTTGATCTACGTCAAAACGAGTCAGATAGGCTGCAGTTTTTTTGTAGCGCCAACGTTTAAAGAAACCAACTGTGAAAAAGGAAGCAAAAGAACATGATGCGAGACGCTTGGTTAACACTTAAAATGTGCACATTCGTCTTTTGACACCCTATATTACAGAAAACAATGAATTGGAGTGGAGCTTTGAGGGTCAGTTTCTGTGAATTATTTTCGTGTGGGGCTTTTGCTTTATTTTCAATCAGGAATGGCTTCTATTTGATCAATTATTTTCTGTTAATTGTGACTCTTGGATGTTCGTTCATTTGCACACACCTTCAAGTCTTTGCTGCGGTGCCTTACAAATTGATAAACGTAAACGCTGAATCCGCGCTCTGACTGGTTGCCACATATTTTTCCTCGTATTTTTCTATGTTCAGGTTCCGGAACATAAATACTTATCAATTGGTTTTTTTGTAGCCAAAATTCATACCGAAATTGTTATCAATACGTCGTATAATAATTAGGGCCCAGCAAAAAATTTCGCACACAGGCCCGTGGCTAAGTTGTTCCGCCACTGCCACCATGCCATGACCATATAGGTCGCAGAATTCCTCAACAATTTTGTGCTCTTTCATGACGCGAACAATCCTGGGTGCATCAATCCGAATGAAGTATATTGTGCCCAACGAGCACAACTTGGCTGCCACAGTCCTTCAGGAATTGCTGCGCAGCTGGAGGAGGTGACAAGGTTTCAAGAGCAGTGTTATTGTGGACCAATTTATTCCTTCCCTCGGATGATCTTTAGTCCAGTTGCAGCAGAAGCATAATCATGTATGCACAGAGAATTCTTCTTCGCCACACTTTGCTGCAATCTGAAGAATGTAATCAGCGGCAGACAGGCCAGTTGTTTCCAGATCGCGGCTGTGACAAAGCGGCATCCGGGTTGAAGTTCAATTGGTTCCGGGAGCCAGCAAGCTGTAGTTTCAGAAACGGCTACTGTTGCTCC
Source organism: Photinus pyralis (assembly GCF_008802855.1). Classification (NCBI taxonomy): domain Eukaryota; kingdom Metazoa; phylum Arthropoda; class Insecta; order Coleoptera; family Lampyridae; genus Photinus; species Photinus pyralis. The sequence continues at coordinate 100,411 of NW_022170738.1, forward strand.
CACATCACGCCCCATTGCTGTCCCCATACCACTGGGATAAGTGAGCCCACCATTCTTCTCCTGTACAGCTGCCACCTGTCTTCCTTTTCAGCTGCGGCCGCCTCCTCTTCACATTAGGCTTGTTCTGCCACTCGGCCTTCTTTTTTGTTCGGTATGGTCATTCACTTGACTTGGCCCGAAATCAGGCGGGAGGAAGTTGTACAGAAGAAGAATATGATGGGCTTCAACCTGGATCTCGCTTTCTGGGAATGCGAGAATCAACAGTACGTCGGACCCTGAAAAACGATTTATCGTTTCACCCCTAAAAAATCCAGGTTTGCCAAGAGTTGTTAGAAGGGGATTATCAACGGCAACGAGTGAATTTTTCATATATAGTACCACAGCAACCAATAATCATCAGAAAAACTAGAACGGGTCGATGCAAAGGGGTAAGCATCGACCTAAGGCTAAGCCTCGGAGACTGCCATCCAAGTCGCATCGCTTAAGAATTAACCAAACAGTTTATACATAGATGGCACTGTATTTAAGAAAACGTGTGCGATGCTGCTAAATACAGGTACCTACAACAAAGACCATGATTAAGTTCAATGGATGCCGACCGTGTCATCTGTGGGCAGAATCTTGGTTAGCGATCTAGCGTCGAGTTGGTAGCGGAGGCCCGCACTTTGGCGAGTTTGTTCTTGGATAAAGACATTATTTCAATATGCTAACACTAGAACATGCACGAGCCACCCAGCCCAGACGATACATAATCAAAAAATGTTCAAAGTCCTCGTGTGAGATCAAAGGGACTTCAGCGCATTTTTGTGTGGCAGATCAGTATTCTATTAGCCACTTTTGACTCAACCATCAATAAAAGATCTTGTTGAAGGCTACTACATTCACTATGTCGGTACCCGCTTCCCACTTTCCTCGTGCACCCGCAATTCACGTTTAAAGTTTTGACTCCACCATCAGTAAAATCTTGGCAGGGGCTACCATATTCCCTTTGTCGGTATCCACTTCCGATGTCCCGTTCCCTTCCAATGCGCGTTTGAAGTTTTGTAAGATAGTGTCGGGGGCTACCACATTCCCTTTGACGGTACCCACCTCCGACTTCCCGTTCACCCGCAATTCGCGTTTGAAGATTTCACTCCACCATCAGTTAGATCGTGTCGGAGGCTACCACATTTCCTTCTTCGGTGCATACTTATATTACACCCACATTTTGGTGGATTTCGCTAAAAACCTTCCACAAGATACTATTTAATTTTTGGGGCACTTCTCATTGCTCGAGCTTTTGTTGGCGACACGAGAAAGAGAGACAGAGATTCGAGATTTACGAAACGTTAAACCGCGTGAAAAAATTCGCAACGGACGGTAAAAGGCGCCCGAAGTTGACTACCTATTGAAGACGCGCGCGCGCGCCTTGAAAAGGTCGTTAATTTCGCCCCTAGGACAAAAAACAAAATTCCGCCACGCAGGAGTTGTGCGCGTTTACATGATTTTTCCAACGACACCAATTTGAAAATAATCGGACCAAAACTGTAGTAGAAGTTAGGAAAAAACTGAAAAACCTTCACATTAGTAAACTACGCTCGAGGAAGGCGCCCAGATGTCGCCAACCCCACATCATGTAGCCCTGTCCCTAAGGTTGACAAATTACACGGCCTGGTAGATACACGTACACCCGTTGCCTTTCTACAAGAGTTCTTCTAGGCGCCCACATTTGCTGCCAGCCAGTCAGCCAAAGTGAGATTAAAAGCTACTTTTTACAAATAAATTTGCAAAAATGTGTTAAAAAGTGGTAACATTACATATGATATGGCACTGGCTATGCCAAATTTAAATTTCAGTTCATAAATGGCCGAGATGCCAAAAGGACGCTGTAAATGTTGAATAGATTAGACTCAACTGGATTATATACTAAGTTTGAATTTTATGCAATTAGGTTCGCAACTAACGGAGATGGAAAAAAGACCTACCTTATTTTGTGGCCTACATTGTCAAATACATAAAACATTTACTTAAAACAAAACATCAATTACAAAATGAATTTGTTCATAAAAAAGTGTATATAGTCAATTCGCAGATCATTTCGTAGATTCCGATGCGTACCAGGACAATGGTTCAACATAAATTATTAGACTATCGTCACTTTCCACGTATCTTTCTACCCCAACAATGCTAACACTTCGTGACGCTTTTGGTGTAATTATGGTAGATTCTGCTGGATCGAACAGATTCGAGTCCTCCGCCTTGACATAAGTTACCTTTTTGACTTTCTGCCCAGAATTGTCCTTCGTTTCCTTCTCCGTTTCCACTGGTATAACATCGCTGAGTGACTGAGTGAGCGAGTTCAATTTAAAGATAATTTTTAGGTAGTCGTCTTCCATGGTTGATGGTAGTTTGGTGTCTCCAGTAAGATCTTTGCTCATCAGCGAGCAGATGTGTGGATCATCACAAAACTCGCAGCAAATCGCCGCACTTTTCTCAGTGTCATTCGGTTTATCTTCCGGTTGGTCGGTCTTGTGAAGGCGATTTTGTAACTCTTCCATAAATTCTTTCGTTTGTTCGTCTAGACGTTCTCTACATACGCAGTGCTCGTACGAACAAATTGGACATTGTTCTATCGGTGATAGATCTAGAAGCGGCTCCATTTGGCAGCTTTGAGATTTAGATCCGCTGCATAGACCGTAATCCTAAAAGAAAAATGTTTAGGACTGCACAAAAATGGTACGATTATTTATTTACTGATGATGCATCTTTCGGTTGCTGTTGATTTTCGACAATGGCAATGTCACCTTGGAACTCTTCTTCGGCTTTTTCGACGTGGGCAGTTTCTCTCTGGGGAATGTCTTGTGATTCGCGGTATAGGGGACTGTCGTCGTGTATTTGCTCCTCTCCTTTCAATTCTCTTGATGTGCCACGAATTTGACCTAAAACACAATTGCAGAGATCAAAAGAGGTAGATACGTTGCTTGTGGACAATTTGTTTGAATCGTAAAAAATATACCTAAACCTTCACCAGGCCCCAACTCACTGGAATGGAGTTTTAATTTGTCAAGCACTTCGGTACTTTCTGATTTAGGCTTCTTCGGTGTTTGTGGTTTCCAGTCATTTAATTTTATTAGGTCTTTTGCATCAAGTTCTTCGGTGCCATCAAGAGCGGTTTGACTTCTTTTTGACTTTGATGCGCATGTTTGTGTGAGATCGCAAAAATGGCACTGGCGTCCGTTAGCAACAAGCTATCAATGTAAGGTGTCAATAGAATTTTAAATATTAATCTTTCCCAAATTACTGCGACTTGGTCCATCTTCTGCTTTTTCATTTCCATTAATGCGTTATACCAAGCATATTCTTCAGATCGTTCTGAATTGGTAGACTCGCTTCTTTCACTCCCTACTGTGCTTTGTCTCTCACGGATGGTGGACCTCACTGGCTGTATTTCCTTGTGCTCATCAATTGCTTTCCAAAATGCGATTATTTTGTCTGTGTCCTTATTGCATTCGCTTTCAAATGTGTAGCACTAAACAACAAAGCTGCATTCGTGGCGTTTAAAGCTTGATCTACCTTAATTAAAGATTCTCCGGATCGCACACTGTCCAAGCGTCCATCAAACGTGTTCGGTTCAGACTCGGGACCTTCCTGGTCAATATCAGCAAACACACTTGAATGAGTCACGGTGTTGAGGTTAATATTGGGACAAGAATTCTTTTTGACATCTTCAGTACTTCTGATTATATTTTTCCCTTTTCTCTCGATATGAATGTATCTATCAGTATTACTAATAGGATGAATTTTAATATTATTATATTGATCCATTCCGTAATGTGACGTCTATTGCTAAATATATAACAAAAAATAGTTGCCATGGCTATTAGAGCAAAACTTTAAAAATCAACAGTTACCATTCATTCATACTCAACCTTTTTTTGCAGGAGACTTATATTAAGAGTTTAATTCGCCACTTTTTTGTTACCCCTACAATAATCATTTTGATGAAGTTTTCTGAAACGGAAGATATGCATTATAGAGGAAGAGATCCACGTCTCTATTCGCGATTCAGAGGCGCTGGGTGGTGTAATTTATTTCTTCGGTGAGTCTCACCACCTTTTTCGGGAGACTTTGCCGATCTCGTGGTTTTAATAATAGGTACTACATGGTACGTAGGTACTACTCGATTGCTTATCGAATTTTCTCTCAAAAATCATTTCAATATATTCATCCTCCGTTTCAACGGTGGATGCCTCATTGGTATGAAATATAGGATAACGCTTTCGTCTGCGCAGCTAGTGCAGTAATAATTTGCAGTTGGGCCTTTTGCTTCGACCCTCGTCATTGTCATGCACGATTTATCTTTTCGCAGGCGCCCTAATTCGTAATGCAACTCGTCAAGAAACCTTTTTGTTCCAGCTTCTAAGTTACCGTGGCAAAGGCATCAAGAATTAAATTTGCAGAATGAGTTTGTATCTAGAAATGGTGAAATGTGTGCGAGAAGAAGTGCTCCTTTATTTCGACCCTCAGTCTGTGATGTAACACAACGCTTTACTTACCATTATCAGTAGTAGTGAGAAGGCTGATACTCCCTTTTGACGAAGTAGTGGTAACTTCCGAAATAGGTGGGATGGAAATGTCCATCTAAAAAGTAAAAAATACATCTGTGGATTTAAAAAAGGAGACTCAACATTTTTTTGCTCTGTTTCTCTTTCTTGTGTCGTATCAGGCAGATCTTCTTTGTTTGATGTGCATGATTTACTACCGCGTAGTAGCAGTTCCTGACTTGTCTCCCGAGGTAAAGACATGGTCCGGTCCATATCACCAATTGAACGTTTAACCTGATTTTTTGGAATGGATTTTGATCTCCAGCTATTTAATTTCACAATCTCATTGTACTCCTCACTATTCAGTTGATTTTCTTTTACATGCAATGGACACTGTGGAACCTTAATGTAGCACAGTTTACAAATAGGTCCGGAGGCAGCTAGCTGAAATAACAAGATTTAATTGTCATTTGCTGTGACATTACTAGATCGTGTCTTACTGCAACTTTGTCCATGCCCCTTTTCTGCAGATCGACAAGTGTGTGATACCAAAACAATTTGTCAGTTTGTTTAGAAATTTTGTTATCTGTTTTACTACGTTTCATCGTCAATATTTCTACATATTCACCGTACCTAATAATTACCGACCCCCTCCCAAAAAGATTTATGTATATTGAAACTACCTATAGTTACCTAGTGACTGACCGAATTACACCACCTGTGATTAGGTCAACTAGGCCTCTAAGTATATGTTTAAGCATCTGCAACGGCAGTTGCTTTGTTCATAATCCTGTAAATTTAAACATGAAAAGGGGGTCGTGCTTGCAAACGGTCCGGTCGTTCTGAATTTGTTATACCTATGTCATTAGGACCTAAACCAACAATAAAAAACCAGATTTGCAATTTCCAAAGTGCTGTGCGATCGGCGGTATATCCAAAAAACCATGAAATTTTCGGACTTTCTTCAGTTTTTACTCAATTCTCAATTTCATGAGGTGTAATTGCGGTCCTCATTATGGTGTCCATTTCCGCAAATAATTGTGCCAATCTTTCGGACTGAACTTCAGTTCTTTTAATAAAATTACATGGGAGTAACATTTCCTTTTCTGTAACCAGTAGTCTTTTAGTCCAGAACTTTCGCTTCACTCTTTTTTATTACTTTCGCCGACAGCTAACGATAATCCAACAACAGCAAGAACGTCATCTGTCGACGCCATTTTTGCGTGAAACTGACGTGCCTTAAGGCTGACCTTCGTCATAGAGTATCATACTCTATGCCTTCGTATATTCCGTAGTGTGGGGACCCCCTATAATTTAGGTTCACCTCAAAGCCCGTCGCCTCGAGGCCGGAATGGGACATTTCATTGCCGCCACTTCATTGCCGGGCCAACTCTTTGCAGACCCATCTCATTGCCGATCCAACTAATTGCCGACCATATCATTGCCGTGCCAACTCATAGCCAGTAAGAATTGGTTATAGTCCTGGTTTAGGTGAAGGCACATAATCTTAGGTAAAGAATCCAATAGGTAATGGTTTCCGCGGTAAATTCGCGTTTATTGTTTACAAAGTCAATTCCCCTAAAATAAGTCGTGACCAACCCCTCGCAAAAACCTCGAAATCTCGACTTTTTCTGCTGTGGGTGAAACAAGGGGCAAATTCTCTCTTTTAAGTCATCCTTCCCGCTCTCCATAGTGTTTCTTGACAAATTAACTGGCTGTATCTAGAGCAATAAAAACTTTTATCCAGTGCGCTACAATATTAATACATACACGACGATAACTGCCGATTTCATGTAACTGGCGACGAACTGGCCGGCGATGAATCGGCCGGTGGTGAACTGGGTCAGGCGCTGAAACGGCGGCGTTGAACCGGCGGCGCTGAAACGTCCCATTCTGCTAGAACAGGGCTGCACAACAGGTCTCAAATTTCATTCTATAACCAATTCTTACTGGCTATGAGTTGGCACGGCAATGATATGGTTGGCAATTAGTTGGATCGGCAATAAGATGGGTCTGCAGAGAGTTGGCTCGGCAATGATGTGGCGGTCTAGAAATGGCGGCAATGAAGTGGCGGCAATGAAATGTCCTAGACCGCCTCGAGGCATGCCTTCGGTTTTTCCGTTGCGTATGGAGCCGCCTTAGGAAGGAATCACCAGAGCTTTCGATTGGCTTTCCATAGGTATACGTTCTAGACATTAATCAGGGAGCTCTAGTCCTTTTCCTTCGTGAAAAAGCCTTAAAAGATCGGGAAAAGGGCCTTGAAATTTTTTTGAACGCGTTTCAATGCATTTTAGAGCAATGGTGATCTTGAACAAGTCTTCTAAGTTACGTATTTCCAAAACACTAAGCTTTACACTTCTTTCCAGTGCTTTTTAGAATTACCCTGTCAGGGGCATAGAATTAAGCTCTAGAAAGGGTCAACAAATATTTAAAACTTCCTTTTCCTGGGCTGCTTACTAGATCCACCAAAAATTAAAGTAAAAGTAAAAAGGGCGGGAGAATTTTGGGGAAAAATTTCAATAGCAATCGACAACATGAAAAAGGGCGGGAGATTGAAAAATCCGGGTGAGTGGAAAAAGGGTCGCGGAGATTCCAGACATAATCGGTTTACATGGTAAAGAATATAGCAGGGGAAACAGACATATCTTATCTTACCTATATCATCTGTGTAGCGGATGCCTTAACTATAACCAAAGATTATATAACGTATACTCTTTGCTATAACTAACATATAAAACATGCATGAATACACTGCAGAAATACATAGCAGAATAGAAAAATCCATCATATACCTATACCTAGATGAAAACCATAGAAAATATCCCTCTCAGCACTAGGTACTGATAATATATGTAAGGTGGTGAAGATGGGGGGAAGTCCTAGTCCAGTAGGCATTAAGGTGGTAAGCCAAATGAAACCATAGAAAATACGTATTAAATATAGGAGTTACAATAAGAGCACCAGAAATTTATAGCGATAACTGGTAGAACCGAAAATCATAGTCCTGGAGAGAAACAGTAAAGACATACTTGGTAGGTATGCATCCATTAGATGTATTATCTATTTATGAATTATATCCCATTATATCACATTTTTAGTAAAAATGGGCAAGTATCTCACTCTCACATTATAATCACAATATTTTTGACATACAAAGCTCAAATTTATTACACAGATCAATGAATATAGAGTACTTATTCATTGACATAGATAGAGGCCATGACAGGAAAGAAGTGATGAACTTTGGAGGTCAACTCCTGAGGTAGAGAGCACTAAACGCATGTTCGTGCTATACTTATGACTTTGTGTGAATTTATTAATGTTTGCATACCATTTTAGGTGAAAAAAATTTATCTAGCAGAAATTTTGTGTACAGCCAAAAATAATTAATAAATTCAGAGGTCCTTTTAAAGTGGTTTTGCACATACAATTAAAAATAGCATTCGTGATTACAACTTGAACCAAAAGTAATTACCTTTTACCAATCTTAATAACCTACGTCCTACATAATTGGTTGCAAAATAGCACATTTGAAAATACTGATCATCCACTGGCGCGAGTGTGACGTACTATTACTGGTGCTTATTTTAAAAAATGGCTCTACTCTACTGATTATACCAGCCCAAATACTGCTAGATTCAGTACCAAAAATAAATACTTAGAAAGTATGTTTATTAAAATAACTAACTGAGATAATGCTGAATTGGAAATACAAGAAATAAGTAACATGAGATTTACCACATTAGGGTAGTATAGTGGATAAGATCATCTGCTGAACAAACCGGCTACGTTCTGCTCGGACAGTTTCAGACACATTCTGAGAAGAGTGCTCCTCGAGCAGTTTTGGCAGTATAAAGCTTGAGGGTGAGGATGAAGTCAATTGAGCGGCCGGTGCAGGCAAAATCAGTGAAGGCTTTAATGTCAACTCAGATGATTCCGGATTGGTTGACATCTTTACGGTTGTATGATTTTGGAGCTGTCGACGAGAAGCTCGACCTCGTTGAAGCATGGTTGTGTAAGCTTGCTGACGTTCTAATTGCAGTTGCATTTCGAGCTGCTGAAGTTGCGAGGACGTGCTGTTGTTGGCAGTGGTCGCATTGTTCGCTGTACGCCGCACGCTGGATAATTGGGATAACAGCTCTGCAATTGGATCTATCGAGTCCCACGATGAGAGTGATAAGGATGACAAGGCGTTGCTGCTGCTGAAAGGTCGACGAGATGAACTTTGTGCAGATCGACCTCTGAGACCACCGCGGCCTGGAGGGCGTCTGGCACGGGCAGTGAATGATTCATCGAGATACGAGATTAATTCTCTGGGACCTGTCCGATGCTCTAACGTTAAATGGCCCGCAAAATCATCAGTCATTAGATTTGGATCACCACCCGGAGTAACGGCGCAGATTGGACATACAACCTCTAAGGATGTGTCTGCATGATCCGCTGCCACATGCTCTTGCAATGTGCTCTCTGTGAATCCCATCCGTCCACACAAGGGGCAAGTATATGATTGTGGTTGATCTGTATTCGCCAACGTTTCACCACTATAATATAGACTAAAATCGGCCTTAGTCAAAATACACTGCATTGCGTGGTTTGCACTGTGCCTGGATGTTGTCGTTCCTGCTTCGTAGCATGTGGAACACAAATCGTAATCGTAACAAATTAGACATTTGAATCTACGACCGTGAAAATTTCCTTTCAAGCAAGAGTCACAGCTCACTCCTTCGTGACGGTCCATATCCACCTGCTTTCTGCAAGAAAAATGAGAAAATATTTTAAGAAATCCAATGGGATTGTAAAGAAAGCAAACAATGCACTCGCCATAAATTATTATAGTGGTTAGTGGCCCTTTTCATTAATAAGGCAAATTTAATAACAAATACACTAACTTTTGGCTTATGTCGGTTTTTTCATAATTTATTAATTTTATTACACCGTTTAATATACACCCTTTACGAAACTTACTGTTATGGAATGTAAATAAGCAAAAATAAAGTATATAAATCAATTCTTGAAAAGGGGGGTTAAGTTGTTGTGATTCCGTTACGGACAACGGTAGCCGATAACGGACTTCAGTGGCGGATCAAATAATTATAAGAAGGGTATATTATTTATTGTTTCTTAAAGAATTTAAAGAATTATTTAAAGAAGGGCCATTTATATATGCATGTTCTTTTAATATCTTTTAATAATAATAATAATGTTTGTTTGTTATGCTGAACAGTTATAACGGGCGATCAAAAATGAGTTGCTGTCGAGTCGCTTTTGGAAGTTCAAGTTAAGTACGATTTCCCATGTAAACAAAAATTCCAAAGGTAACTCGACAGCAACGCATAGTATTATTTTATGTGTTCACGTTAAAGTAAATTATCATTGTGATGTTGGCCTGAATGTTTTTTTTATTAATCGTTTCTTTCGTGGAGAAACCGCATACAGCCTACTTATGTTTCTTTTTCATTACATGTGGACTGCTATTGTGTCTTAGTAATACGAGAAAGAGGGTCCTCTAATTAACTTTTTTTAGGTTATTATTGTTAACGATAAAATATTATACGTTAAGATGGGTATGATTAAGCGTAATTCTGTTCAAACAAAGACTACGTATCAATTAAATATCAATTAAACGTTTTGTATAAAAATGAGAATACCTAATATCCTCTGGTAAATGGTATGCCGTATGGTATTGTATTTTCTGGCGTAAACAAGCAAATTTCAATTCAAGAAAGACTGAACATAAATTACTGAAAACTTATTCAAGGTCTCCCAGAAAATCGTCAAATTGCCAAGCCGGAAACAGAATCCTGTTGATGCCATCGCTCGCCCAAACCTCAGTATAGGCAGTGAGCGTGTTCTCGCCTTTCTTGAACAGCAATTACCATCCTTATTGGTACCTACCTTCCAGGGACCAAAGCACTTTGCACACTTCCAGTGTGTTCCATAACCCAAATTGAACTGGATTAGAGCTCACGGAGTATGCAATATCTGAACGTGTCATGACGGCCAATACATGAAAGTTCCGATCAATTGCCGATATGCAACATTTAGCAGATCCCCATTCGCCGCCATTCCTCGCCGTTGGGTCTCGACACAGGCTGCTGCACAGACTTTGGGTTCTCTGCTAAATCAGCGCAATTCGTTGAAGTTCCAGCAGAACTTTTGGGGTAGGATTCAAAGATTATACGAACATTTAAAATAAATACGCGAGTTAGAGGTTTTCTTGATGAGAGTGCAATCAAATTTCAAAACGATTTTCAAAATCATTCAAAAAAAGGAAATTTTGAACATATTTTACTATTGTAAGACGATTCCAAAAAACTCTCCTAAGAATTTGCAAAAAGTCTCCACCTTAAATTCAAAGGAAATATTGTAATATTTTCAAAAGATCTAGGAAATTTTGCGTGAAAACGTAATTTACAGATTTTAGACACTTCTAAGAGCCAAAAGAGAAAACGTACGCATATGGATCACATTGGTATTCACCGATTTTGTTCACTTCTCAAAGTGTCATCTGTCTGCCAGACTCAACTGGCGCCAATTCCAAATTACAGTCCCATCCAAATCTAAAATGGGTACTCATGGTCTAAAAATCGTTTCAAGAAATTATAGTTTAATTTGCAGAGAAAACTGATCATTACCGTAGGCGAAAGATGTGTCTACAGCAATCACTTGCGCCCACAATTAGCCAGGTGAAAAATGAATTGGGAAACGATTTGGCAGAAATGATCTTTTCAACTTGCCCCAAATCTGTACAACCGGTATTAGGTCTTGCGCCCCCCTTGAAAGGTCCGGGTGATGACTTATGGACATCTCCCAGTGATATACTGTTGGGGAAGGTGTGTTTAAAACCGCCTCTCACTGGAAAATGTATGAAGGCTTTAACTCACCAGGGGATTTTAGGTAAGTCACATTTGCTTATTATCGTGATGGTATCTGTGGATCTTTAGTAATTGGTCAAGATATCGAGATGAAGTTTTGGAACGAGGCCGAATTGGATAAGAAGAAAGAGCTGAGAGAGCAAGAAGAGATTTTAAAGTTTATGGCTGAGTTACAACAGAAGAAGGCAGTTGACAAGGCGTTGGAATTGCAGGAGGAACGGCTGAAGTTTGAAAAAGATCAGTTAACCATTCAATTTTCTCGTCATTTAGAGCGAGAATTAGATCGTTTGCAGAGGACTCTGAAGACAGAACACGAGCATACGCTTAGGATTCGGCAGCGAGACCTAAACGAAGAGTGGCAAGATAAAATGGAGCGAGCAGTTGCGGATTCGGTCAAAGAGTTAACTGCAAACTTTTTAAAGGAACTGGAGTTAGAAGGAAACTTATTGTATAGAAAGTTCCAATTAGAAATAAAGTATGTTTTACATGTTAAATCGGGGCACCATTTTACAAATTTGGTATTTTAGAAAGGAAAAGCTCAAGCACCAGTTTGAATTACACGATGTACGAAAAGGGTGCCAAGAGTCGTTCGCCCAATTAAAACACCAGCTGGAGTGCAAAAACATTGCCAATATCATGTACATCTTATGTGCTGAACGGCAAAAGTGCCAAACTGAGCGTATGGCCATAGAAGATAAGTACCAAACGGAAATAGGATATTTACAAAGCGTAATTACAAACCAAGACGAAGCGTATACTGAATTGATGAAGGATAGAGAAAAAAAAGCTGACCAACTGACACAACGAGAAGAGTGTTTAAAGGAAATTCTGCGCCAGTTTCAGAAATTCATCAATTTTGCCTTGCGTTCTCCTCCAACGCAGGCCGAATTTTTACTAGATGTTGAAAAGTTGTCGCTATTTGCGTTAGAAGGTAATGTGACAGACAAAGATGGCTATAAAGAGTCCGACACTTGGAAATCGGATGGTGAACGAAGCGAAAATTCACCATCCACAGAAGTAAACGGGGAATTTACGAGCGAAGCTTGTGAAACAAATGGAAGTGTGATACCTCACGAAGAGAAACCCAAACCCGTAGAATCTTTGCCTACATTGCATTACAATAAACACACATACATTAGAGAAGGATTTGAAGACGTGGCGGCTTGTGAAATTCAAAATGGTGAATGTACAGAAAATGAAAAGGACGATGCTGGGCATGATACACAACAATCGCAAGAACAAGAGTCGATAGCTAGCATCCAAGATGAAGTTACGTAAGTACTTACTTATTAGATAAGTAATGGATAAACCTCTCTCAAACAAAGAGCCTCTCGCACCTAAGTGGGCTATAGCATTTAATTTTTTATTCAATGGTTATAGGTAGGTAGGTACTAACAGACGCTGCGAGGATGGTTGTCTTGAATAGCTTCACTAAAACGACCGCAAAATACCTATGAGCCTTTTGTTTTATATGAAATAAGCATCTTGTAGATAAAATGGTAGGTTTCCATTTCAGAAACTCAACTACAATGAAAAAAATACCGAAAAAATCCAGTATCCTGTTTAGCGAGCATAAAGCACACGAAAGTGAAGACCTCATTTGTCCCGTATATGACGAGCTACCTACAGATATATTGGAGGATGCCACATTACAATTAGAGGAACTTTCAAAGGTTACCGTTTATAAGCAACAAAGTATGTTTGAAGACGTGCAGAAAACGTGCTGCTCGCGTTGTACCCAAACATACATTGAAACTAATAGAACTGCACTCGCAGAAAAAGTGCAAAAAAGAATCAGTGAAGCTTTAAGTAGTACCCTGCAAATACCTTACCGTGAGTCTCTCATCAAATATCGTACGAGTATTGAAAAGGATGAGGACGAAAGGATTGAGATCTCTAGATTAAGTTTGGCTCGAGATTCTTATTTAATTAATAAACATTCAATTGCGGTAAAACGATTAAGTACTCCAAATAGTGAATGCAGTCTGCCCCGTGATGATGAGACATCACAAGGTAAGCTATGTATATATTTTTTCTGCGTAGGTACTTACTTAATTTGATATTACTTTTCCCGCGGAAAGTTATTGTGCAGACATCTTAAAAATTTTAAATCCGCGGATAGCAATCATATATAGAGTAATATTTTATCAATTTTCGGAACGTGTTTGCCGGCGCGTCCTTCAACTTCCAGTAAACTGTTAAGAACCGCAAAAAACCCAAAAGAACCGAAAAAAGAAAGAAGGGTTCCGGTTCTCAATAAGTTTCCATTTCTGAAGGAATAACAGTTTTGGTTCAGTTTTCGGTCCTGAAAAAATACCGAGTTCGGTCCGGGTCCCTGCTTTCACGGCGATGTTCATTGTTGACGATCTTGTCTTCGATTGCTATTAGACGGCTCATGCGCCGCACATAAGTGGCAGGGACAGTGCTAAGGATACTTCCTTTGAAGGAATTTTGATGGAATAATTAAAGGTAACAATTCTATTTTGGGGACGCAACAGAGTGTTTTCTCATAATTTTCTTTTCCCATACGACAAAAGATCTAATTTTTGAGGTTTAGTAAGGTTACAGGCATTCTTATTAAGCAAAAATAAAAACTCACCCATAGCCTTATTAGTTCAGTCTCGAGGCACTAATCTCAATTTCCAATTTTGAGGGCCGTCATGACGGAAAGGCGACAAGGCTATTACAGCCCAGTCGGAATGTGCCAGTCCAGTTTTTCATAATCAATGAATACCTAATATCATATTTTCTTCCACTTGAGGGGGGTGGTTTTAATTTTGGCAAGTGAGAAAGTCAGGAAAAGGGGGGGGATGAAAGTGTTCCAATGTATCACTGAAATTGGAACACTTGTTTTTACAATGACTCTTCCAATCTAGTTGATTTATGATTAATTTTCCTTCTTCATTCAAGTTCACAGGACCCAAAAACCTATGTGATCAGGATGAGGATTAAAAACAAATGGTCATATATAAATATAACTTGTGGCCGGGGACAAATATGCTATCTGATTGCATTTTTTACAAATGGAAAGTGATCTTTCATTCAATCATTGATTGTGCACATTGATTCAAGTGTGGAAACTCATGTAACCTTGTAGCTTTTGCCCCACCTGCACCACAAATTTTTGATTCAAAACTGTTTCAAGTTCAAGAAACCAAGCACGCTGATAAATCAAAAATGAGTCCAAAGGTATCAAAGCTGTCAGTTAGCAAAAATTCCTTGGAATTATTAAGATCTCAATCCATGCTTTCGAGGAGTAAACCATCAGAGTCCAATGAAAGCTTTGAAATTGAAATCGAATCCGACCACGATTTCAGCTTAAATGAGTCTAAAGCTGTTAAAGTGTCGCACTTTGAAGTGTTGACGCTATACGACAAACCCAAAAAGCAAGATGGCAACACGGTAAAAAATTTAACTGCCACTGACTCGCCTTGGTTGACATATGGATACAAAACAAAAGGTAGGAGAAAACACCCACGTATATAAGCATTTATACAATACCATTTTAGATGAACCCCAAGAACAAAGAACCGAATCAACCAATAAAATCATAGGTGATAGAGATTTGGAGGTACACACTCAAGCACCAGAAGATTTCATACAGCATCGAGCAAAATCGATGCTTACCATCTTTAAAAAACATCCGAGTTTAATCAGATTATTTACTGCATGTACTAACTGAACTACTTTTTATAAAAATTTACATTCAATCGTAAATCTTTCAACCTCAAGAGTTCTTTGTACTCGTCCGTCAAGTGAAACGGAACTGGCGGTTTCTCAGTGTAAGCCTTGAGTTTATCAGCGACATACTTTTCGGCACTGAAAGCTTCGGCCTCCTTACACTGCGCAATTAATATGGCCTGAAACTCCTTCTCCTTCTTAAGCTCTCTCCTTTGTCTTACCTGCAAGATAAAAAGGTGGTTAGGATAATGTAAATTTGTAACTGTATAATACCTTGGCACGTTCGTATTTTAACTTTTTTCTAAGTTTCTTCAGCTTGTGTTTCTTCATTTTCTTTCTTCTGATAACTATAAGTCTTACCGCTTCTTTTCGTTCTTCATTTATTGAGATGGGATCAATCATTTCTCTATCGGTGGGTGGTTCCGTCAGCGGCGGTATCCACAGAATGTCATGTGGGGATTTGATTTCAGGGGTTATTCTTATGGGAAGCTTCACGGGATCGGGTTTTGGACAGACCCAGTCATTTTGCAACAGGGGATGGAAGGTGCAGGGTGGTGGATTTCGGGTAATACTTGTTTGTGTGGTGGAGAGTGTTCGTTTTGCTATATTCGATACCAGCCCCACTAAAAACGAAGTGTAAGTAAACAATATGAGATTTTCTGTTTTTGTACCATTTCTACAGAATTTGGCTAACTTGAAAACAGCGGACATGTTAGGTTATGTTAGCACAGTGGTGCCACTTCTTTTGTTAAAAATAGCAATGTTGTGAAAACAGATTTACTACAGTGAACATCAAAATTTATGTCACATACAATATGGCGCCATGGCATTGGGACGCAACACATTAGGACGCGGGCATTGGACCCCAAAGGGAATAGGCCGTGGACGCAGACATTGGGCACGGACATTAGGACGCAGACGCAAGCATCATGTAGGTCACCTTACAAAGCAGAGATTGGGTCGCAGTTAGGAAAATAAAAGGTATCCAATGTTATTTCATCTGTGTATGCGCTCTAACGTCCTAGCCTAGCCTAGGATATCTGTCCTAATGTCTGCCTCCCAGCGTCTGCATCCTAATGTATGCGTTCTAATGTCTGTGTTCTAACTTCTGCGTCCTAATGTCCGCGTCCAAATGCCCGGTCAACTACAATATGTGCTGAAGATAAATTCTTATTTACTTTCCACTCAGTACCGCCTAGTATAAATGCATTAGTAAGTTATAATGTGACTACTGAGCCCTACCACCAAGACAAGATGTACCCCATGGTAGGGCTTGAAGTTTAATAGTTAATAGTTACTATACAAGGAAGAATAAATGTATAAAATACACTTTTTAAACACAACAAACAAAATGCTCCAACCCAGCTGCACATTCGAAATCCCATGTTTGACGCTGACTTTCTCCCCTATTTTCGTTATGAAAATCCCCCGGCTTTCGGTATCTGGGTAGAACTGTCGAATTCGACAACGCAGCACGATTGATGTATACAGAGCGTATCGTATTTTTGTTTCAGATGTAAAGGTATGTTGCCTAACCATAGGGGTAGATTATCAATGGACTTTCATGTTATTGTCGAATATTGGAGTATGGAATATTACAGAACAAAAACAACCGAAGTGCTAGGGACACCTGCAATGACTCGGAGGAGAAAGAAATGTTGGGAAGAATGGAAATCCTTAGCACAAATTAAGAGAGTGATACAAGGTTGTGTATCGATGTACAGTAATACTAATTTTCTTAAAACACACCAGAATTTGTTAGATTTGGATACCTGTTGGTAAAGCCTCCGCTGAAACCACAGCAATTAAACACAATCAATAATATAGCAAAAAATATATTTACCAACATTAAAGTGAACTTAAATGCAAATATATTAAATTACCAAAATTAACAACAAAAATGAATAATTTTGAACCTTATGAATCTAATTCATCCGTCTTTAGGTGCAGTTTTTTATGTTTGCATAGTGTGCTCCTATCTGCAAATCGTTTATCACATTTTAGGCAGGCAAACGGTTTCTCACCGGTATGCGTCCTAATGTGAATAGTAAGTGATTCTAGAAATCGAAATGTTTTTTTGCAATAGTTACATTGATGTGGTCGATTATCACTGTGAGTTCGTATGTGCCTGTATAAATTGCAGGATTTATTAAACCCCCTGGAACAAATGTGGCAAACATATGGTTTTTCGTCTGTGTGAATAATATGATGAACACTTAGTGAGCTAGCTTGCGCGAAACGTTTTTCACAAACTTTACACTCATATTTTTTGTCAGCATCTTCATGAGTTGCCATATGCGTATCTAAAGCGACTTTACTTTTATATTGCTTAGCACAAACATTACAGAGAAATAGTCTTTCATTTTCTTTCTGATGCACTTTCTCTATGTGAGACTTTAACTTTTTTTCGTTGGGATATGGATTCCCACAATGTTGGCAGATGACGGTATTAGGTGTGTGTAACAATTTGTGCGTATTTAGACTACTCACTAAACCAAATGTTTTAAAGCATACATCACAAGACAAGAGACGTTTGAATTTTGTCACTTGGCAATTTGATTTGTCACTAACATGTTGCTGAAGTGTTACAAGACTTTCGAACTTTTGCCCACAATTTGTACACACATTGCCTACTAGTGAATGATATTGTATGTGCTTCACTAAATTATCTTTTCGGGAGAATTGTATGCCACATAAACCACACTCGAACGGTGTTTGATTTGTATGAGTGTACATATGACGACGTAAATTAAAGTTATTTGCAAAGGTTCGACAGCACATGGGGCACTCAAGCACTTTTGAGTGCTTTGAAAGATGAGCTTTGATATTCGCAGGTGGAACTCTCACGTTACATACAGTACAAAGAACAGTTTTGTCAGCTTGTTTAAAACCACCAATTGGCCCTTTTATATGATCTACTTTCTCCAAAGTCGTGCCACTTTTTTCAGATTTCTCACTATTTTCTACAATAAATGGTTCACCAGGTTCCTTCTTAATCTCGGATATTGTATTTATTATAACAATTTCATCCACCTTCATTTCCGCGACTTGCAAATTGGCAACATGCTCATATAAGAACGATTGTGACTTGGTAAACTTCATGTGAAGTTTGGTTGCGAGAATTATTTCATCCCTACAAATGTTGCACACCAATTCTGGAAATAGTTCACGTTCCTCCAGCTGAAATGAATTCTAAACTTTTGCAAACAAAGTATCATTTACCTTAATCGTCATGCAGATGGTGATCATTTCGGTTACCGACTTCTGGAGTTCGTTTTCGGTGTTGTGAATACTTATCATGTGGGCGCTCTCTTCCAAACATATTCTGCACACATTTGCAATGTTTTTTATTACGACAAAAGTATCGTCAGTTTCGAATTCACTCATTATTCAAATACAAATTTAAAAATAATTATAACTGAACAAAATTTTGCACCAGGAAATCAAAGGGTTTGGAGAAGGGAATCACTAAAAACAGTGTCTATTATTTCGTACGTGGGCTACAGAGCCACGCCACATTCGATATTAATGGCGCGCAATTTGAAATAAAAGGTTTTTTTCAAAATATGCTATTGCAAAGTGCTTAAGGTGGCCAACACACAATGCCCCCCAAAGATCGGACAGACTTTTGACACACCTTACGACCCTAATAATTAAGTTGAAAGACATGAGAAAGCAGTATGCTGCGAGTGTATTATTTTGAAACGCTCTGTATGATGTAGCATATGAAAATAAAGCGTAATAAATCGAACTAAACTACATAAGTATGTACATTTAGAAGTTTCAAAAAATCTGCAATTCGCCAATTTTTCTCTTTGCTTCTGGTACAAAATTCAAAATAAAGGAAATAAGTTTTTTGTTGGTGTTCAAATTGTTTAGGGACTTTTGTTTTAAAGCCGCCATTTGTAAGAAAGCACGAGTGGAAGTTGGTCTTGTAAAACGCAAATTGGTGGCAAAAGTAACGGTAGCGAACGGTCACATAGCCATTACACCTTCAAAAACAAATTTAAACTAACGAAATGGAAGAAAATTGCAGCAACAAATGTCGTGCGTGTTTAACTGAGGGCGAGCCAATGCTGTCCTTGTTCGAAGTGTACGAGCATGATCTAACTTTGGCGATGATTCTGACAAACTGCATTAGTAATATTCAGGTAAGTAATTTGTACTTAATGTTCCTCTCCTTTTATTTTGAATTATAGATTTCGGAAGACGACGGGCTCCCACCTTACATATGCGACAGTTGCATACTCATAGTCACGCAATTCTACAATTTCACGGTCATTTACGAAGAGTCCGATCGTCATCTGCGATCATTGTGCACGAAAGAGATCGAATTGTTACAGTCTCCAGTTGAGGTTGAGCTTAACAGTTACAAGCAAGAGCAAGAAAGTGAATTTGAAACACCAAATCATGAGGAAGAAGACGAGGATGAAGATGCCGAATCCAAAGATAGCAGTTCAAATGATTTTCTGGTCGATGAAAGTCAAGACGATGATCTTATTGCCGAATTAGAAAGCCCCTCTGCAAAAGAGTCCGAGGAGTTGACAGAATTTATTAAGACTGAGAACGATCACACAGAAAATGAAATGCAGACAGTTTTTGAAGATGTGGTCAAGTACGAATGTACGATCTGCGGGGAGGAGCACCTGTATGCCACACCATTTCAACAGCACATGAGGGTCAAACATCAAATGACTGACATTGATTGCGAAAGCTACGCCAGTAAAGTACGCGTCAAAGTGTACCAATCGGAGCCAAAAGCTGAGACACAAACTCCTGAAGTGAAACTGGAGTGTGCTGATTCGGATTTGATCTGTAAATTTTGTAGCAAACAGTTTTCGTACGTGACACAATTGCAACAACATTTGAAGCTGCATGATGTCAACAAGAAATACGTGTGTGAAGTGTGTGGTGCCCGTTTTATCAGAAAAACTTACCTGGACGATCACAAGGAGGGTCACAGTACAGAAAAGAAGCATGTATGCAAATTTTGCGGCAAAGCATTCCGTCGAAGAACAGTGCTGCGAGCGCACAAACGTGTGCATACCCATCCCAATCATTACGTTTGCGAAGTGTGCGGCCGAGCATTTACAAACAGCAGCACTTTGAAAACCCACAAGCTGCTAATTCACATTCGAGAGCGCAACTTTCATTGTGTCATTTGCAATTTGAGTTTTCCCCTCAAATCTACCTTGAATAAGCATATAATCCGCCATCAAAAGCGGGAAAACGGCGAGAAAGGATTTAGTTGCAGTCAGTGCCCCATGCAATACAAAGATAAATCAAGTCTTAAACGACACGTTGACGCCAAACATCAAGGAAAAATTGAGCTGATTCCCTGTTACGGTTGTCCCAGGAAGTATTCGAGTAAAGCAAATTTAATGAAACACATAAGAAGGCATCATAGTCCGAATATGGTGGTTGCAGAGGAAGTTGTCTTATAAGAGTTTTAATTGATATGTAAAAATGTATTTTTATAATTTAGCTTTATAAGCATATTTGTTACAAGAACCAAATTTCTAATACTAGAAATATTTAGTATGAAATTACAACAATAAATATTGGAATACCTCTTGAGCTGCATTTCCTGTCATTCTCGTTATAGCCCAGTCATTAAAAGTAAATCCTGGGGGGTTGCGTTTTAGGAATGAAAATTACCCCTATTCGAAAATAATTTTTGAATTCTAGATTCGAGCCTGTAATTGATTGATATCATCTTTAAATACACTGATTTCACTAAAAACCCTTCACAAAATAGTACTCTATTTTTGGGACAGTTGTCATAGCTCAAGCTTCTACACAAGAAAGAGACCGCGATTTGAGCTTTAAGAAACTTTTGAGCGCCCAAGGGTGACTACATACTCCTCAAAGACGCGTGCCTTTCAAAAAGTAGTTAATTTCGTTCCTAGGAAAAAAAAACAACATTCCGTCACGCAAGAGTTGTGCGCGTTTACAAGATATTTCCAACGATACAAATTTAAAAACAATCTAACCAAAACTGTAAACGAAGATATGGAAAAAATGGAAACTCACCACCTTAATATAACACGCTCGAGGATGTCGCCGACCCCATATCATGTAGCCCTGTCCTTAAACTTATGTTAATTATACACGCCCCCAGTATAGGTAGTACATGGACACTCCTTGTCTTTCTATAAACGTTCTTCTATAGACTCGCATTTGCTGCCAGCCAGCCAGCCGGCCAAAATGAGATTAAAAAATACCTTTTTACAAATAAATCTGCAAAAACGATGTTGAAAAACATTCACAACATAGCCACATTAAAAATTTTTTTATGTTGATATAACATCTAAGAATTCAAAATAAATTTGGGAAAAACAGTGATTCTTATTTATACCTACTACATCCCAAATAAAAGAATATGGATCATCCACTTCATTATATGACAGGTGATCAAAAATAACTGATGCAGGACAGTTTAAATTTGGTGCTAAAAGTTTTAGTGTTTTTTAGTTAAGACATTGGCTAACATGTTCGGAAGGTGGGTTTATTTATGCAGTAATTGCCATCCATTGGGGATGTTTTTGTTATATGAATTTCGATTTTCTTGATCGAGCCATGTGTTTTAGCAAACAATTCTTTTCAAAGATAGAGAATGTATAAGGATCATGTAACCTTACTTTTTGAGTTTAAAGGCTTTAAGGTGGATGGCTTTTGTTGCATTCATTTTGAAGCCCCCCCCCCTGAAGATATCACTAATGTTTCATATAATTTTGAAGACGTGAAGCATAGGGTTCATTTATGAGAATAGGTTGATATGATAGGTATCTCTGTGATCGACCATCGCTCCGTGTTCCAACAACTCGTGGCAAACGTCCGCGAATCCCTCCTTTAGTCCAAACTATTGGAAGTAGTGGCAACTGAAAAGGGCTTTACTGTGATCCTTTAATTAGCATTACTATCCCCCGGGCAACGTTATATGAACCGGAGCATGTAACTATGCTTGATAAATTAATTTTCTTTAATTAAATTGTGATTATTGTTTAGTGATCAGTTAAATTTATCCACAACTGCTTTCAAATAAATGGCATTTGATGTGTTACCAATTACTTTATAAATGTTTAGTTTTGCGGGAAATTCAAACTGTCCGCAATAATTTTGGATCACTTGGTATTTAACTTAAGATTTCTCTATTTTTATCATGTATGTATAAGTTTCAACCCTTATAAAAACCACCATTTGCTAATAATCGAAAAATTTCTTAAAAGGCTCTCTTAAAGCACGTACATATACGAAGGTTCAGAAACTTACTTTTAAAAAATCCAGAAACACCGCCCTTCGTTAAATAAAATTTTTTAAATCAAAATTGCTAAAAAATGTGCTAAATTGTTTACCCGATATTAATTCAAAGGCATCCAAATTTTTTTCCGAAACTACTTTAGAAACAACTACTTTCGTCACTAAAAAGAGTGAAGAAAATGTGATTTTCCTCTCTAGTGAGGAAAGTAAAAAACAATTGCTGCGTTAATCTTATGACATTTCAAATTGAAACATACGCGTATCTATTATGGTATATAATAAAGAGATTGCTATTGTGTCATATTGAATAAATTATATTTTTTATTCAATTTATGTGTCTAACTTCATTATTGGATACGATGATTTTTCAATTTGAATTATAGTTTCAGAAAAAAACCATTTCGTAAGTTTGTTCAATATCTACATACACTAATATAATTTAAATTAGGCAATTTATTCACCTCAGAAGAATACCACCAGTACATTCATACGATCGTAACCATAATAGCATTGAATTATAGTTATAAATTCAATGATAATAGGTGTGGATCGAAAAAAAATAAAACAAAAAATTAGATATTTATTTAAATTGAAGCGGAAACATTATTAAAACGGTTAGCTTCTTACAATAAATAAAATATCCTATACGATACGCGTTAACGTGGAGTCTCATGTTCCTAAGTCCATAACATTCCGTCCCACCAAAACGGATCGTGGGACTTCTCCAAATAATTATGATGATAAAAATATATAATGCATGTAAAGTTCTTAGGAAATTGTATTTGCTCATATCAATGTATGGCGCAGATCCCTTTCAACAAAAGACGATGTTAAAAAAGCAATATTATACGTGTGGTATATTTACCTGGTGAGGTGCTAGAGTAACTAATTCTAAGCAACTTTTGTTCTATACAAACCGAGTACGTAATATACGTAACTTGTAACGGTTGGATATTTGAACAAGTCTTAATTTAGTCTTACTTCAGGCTATTATCACAGATTAAAATACTTATTTTGTCTGTGCTATTATCATTCCCTCCGCATTTATCATATCAACGACGCTACATAAACCGCTACCGCACCACTATTGTACCAAACACTTCGACTTCTGCGCGACCTTTTACCATTATAGCCATACCAACGCCTTAAAGAAATGTGACACCTTTTTGCAAACTCGCTGCTGACTAGGCGCTTTGAGGTCAGTCACATTAAAAACTTCTAGAAGCATTCAATCCATTACTTTTTTAAATCTCAGCAGCTTTAAAGGAAGGCATTTTTAGAATAAGTCTTACCCCTTAGCGCTATAGATACCCTAAAATTACATAAGACCCCCCCCCCCCCCCTAAAGATATAAACCTTACAGAAGGGAAGTGAAGATTATTACCATTAAAGTCAGGCACTGCGCATGCATAATCCATTTGACATTTAAATTTGATTTTATAAGATAAGCATCTTTTAGCGTAATAGAATTTATAAACCCAAAAATCCGATACAACTGAATACGGAATTACGATCCTGGAGATCCTCTCGCATCAATCATTTTTGCAACACACCTTACGGCTTAAGGGGTTGATTCTGTCCGACCAGAACCAAAACTAATTGTTGGCACAACGATCAAATTATAACAATATCAACAAAATATAGGTACAGGTCGCGCGCTATAGCATGGCGAAAGCTTTAGATGCGCAAGGAACGATAACGACTTGGCAAAAGGTTGGCCCGTATAAATAAAAGTAAGCAAATGCTTATACTTCCAAAATTCAAAGTAAATACTCGTAACTGCCCCTTCATATTGGTCTGTTTAGCATTGTTTAGCAGCGCTGTACTGCGTCCTTTCCTTCTGCTTAGAAGCGCTGCTAAGTCGCCCAGTGCGAAGGAGCACTTACGAGTATTTACTTTGAATTTTGCAAGTATAAGCATTTGCTTACTTTTATTCATACGGCCCATTATATGTCAAGGGTTAATTAAAAGAATCGATTAGAAACATGAGCAAGAGCACAGAAAAAAATACACACACAGTATGTACAGCGTGTTTCAAAATGAATAGAGGGGTTTTAACATGTTATAATATTTAATACATCAAACTTACAGCCACAATTGTTATATCAAATGAAAGAGAAACTCAAACAGTTTTACATAACAGCCTACAAGTGTTCAATGTGAGCACCATTCGTCACTTGGCATACGTCAAGACGGTATGCTAGTTCTTCCCAAACTTTGATGAGTGTCTCATTAGTAATTGCTGCAACAGCTGTTTCAATCCTGTTTCTTAAATCGGGAAGGTCGGCTGGCAGTGGAGGCACATACACACGGTCCTTAATAAACCCCCAAAGATAAAAATCACACGGGGTTAGGTCGGGTGACCGTGGAGGCCATGCGAAACAAGCCCTGTCATTAGGCAGCCAGTGTCTTGAAACTGATGATACCATCTACGAATGTTGTTATCACCTGGAGGAGCACAACCGAACTTAATCCGGAACGCACGTTGCACAGTAACAACAGATTCCGTCTTTGCAAACTGTAAAACACAAAACGCTTTCTTTAGTCGCCATCTTTGCTATTAGCGCTTTCTAGCGGATTGCGGCGGAAACATACGCACTGATGCCAACAAACAAAAACTGTTTTGAGTTTCTCTTTCATTTGATATATCACTTGTGGCTGTAAGTTTCATCTATCAAATATTATAACATGTTGAAACCCCTCTATTCATTTTGAAACACGCTGTATATCTCTGGCGTCAGGTGGCTTATTTGCACTTTTACCTGCAACGCACAAGTGAAGATTTCAAAACGAGGAGGTAGATATATCACATAATCCGAAATAAGTCCGCTGCTAACTATTAAAATTCATTATTACCCGGTTCGAATAGTGCAAGTGTCCATGTGGCACTGTTCAGTTGAAGCTGGACTGCGGTACTAAGGGTCCCTGGTTCAAATCCGTGTTTGGGCATGGGTATTTGTAAATGTATAGTGGGTTGGGTTGATAGAGCAGCCTTGACTGAAACCCCGCCCACTCAAAAATAAAGGTATAAATAAATAATTTTTCGTACTTCCGAGACTAAAGTGACAACTTCACTCCATTATGACAAGTACTGAAGTGTCACTTTTTGTCCCGCCGGGATTAAATTTTACGAAAATCCCGGAAGGATGAAATTACTAGCAAAGCAATTTCAATAGGTTGTTCCACATCTTGTATGCGGCATTATTTCTTAAACGCATCGTGTACTGCTGTTCATATAGGTAGTTTTTTGGATTTCGGTATCAATTCTTTACCTACTTTGGCTGCTTTTTATCAATATCAAATACACCTTTGTCACCTACCACCAAATTATGACACTAGCAATGACAGTTCCTATGGTAACTTGTTGAGCAGCGATTTTTTGAAAGAACGCGTTCTCCTAACTCCATACATATTAAGTGTTTCAGTTTCGGAAGTACGAAAAATATCGTATATACCTTGCGACTGAAGTAGTGGTCTTAATCCCTCAGGTAAATTATGGCCCTCCCTTCGGTCGGGCCATAAACTTTACCTTCGGGATTAAAAGTACTACTTCAGTCCCGCGGTATATAATATACTATTAATAAACACAACAAAACAATAAAACATGTCATGGCAAAATATTAGTATCAAGTAATACAACGTCAAGTGCAAATATTCAACAATCTTGACCTTTGATTTATAAATCCAAATTGGTTGCAGTCAAAGTTAAAAACAAGTTTACCTAAGCAAGTAGCAAAAATTCTAATTCCTTTTGTTAAAAGCAAGCTTTAGATCATTAGATGCGCATGCAAAAATGACATGGCCTTGTATGGCAAATTCAATATGTTTCAACAAAATATGTGGAATCTGTGAATCGCAACTCATATATCAAATATCACGCATAGATTCCAAAATGAATAGTTTTTATTAGCCGAATATCGCCCCTGAGATAGGTAACTCGCCCGTCGTCGGAGTATCCAAGCATACAGTTGAGAGTCGAGGTCCATCACAGCATTAGGTGTTGTAACTCATTTGGTTACCGTTTTTGGCACACCCGTGACCGCCTCATTCATAGAGAAAATGTTAGTTTACAAACAAGTCACATCAAACAATTTGATAACTTCCACATATTAAAAGAATGATAATGATTTATATGAATATTATACTTCCTGTCAAGCCCATATAATCAAAACATAAACATTACACCAAAAACAAATGATATCAAACAAAAGGTTAACGGTATCAAGTACATGATTCTACATTGATCAAGTCAATTTCAAAAACAAAGATGGAAAATTATTTTTAAAAAATATAAAGTCGCGTACAAAACACAAATAAATCATAAAGAAATGCAAAGATTACTACCACCTGCATTAAATAACACACAACAACAAACATTCACAGAGCAATGCTTTCGTGACTACCATTAAAAAGATGCAAAACGTAACAAGTGTTGGTGCTCTCCAAACGGCGCAGACAGCTATTCTGTAAAAAGTGGGGGCTTTCCAGCTCCCAAAAATGTGTGCATCATCATAGGTTTTATACAGCATATCTTAAACTGAGTAGAATAACATGGCTATCTTTGATATCATTATACTTACAGATTCGGTTAAATTGACAAAGTTGTGAATTTTTTTATGCTGATGGATATTCCGATGCGATATTTTGAAAAAAATGTATTGTTTCGTACATAATTGGAAGAATGTGAAAATCGCCATTTTTAAACAGTTCAAATATTTTAGTAACAAAGAAAGCTATCCAAAAAAGTTTCAAATAACAGTTGAAAGATTCGTTGGGATAAATTCAATGGACGTAGAAAAATTTTTCAAAATGGTGGTTTTTGAGACAAAACAAAAAGATAATTTTCAAATGTTACGTATTTTTCTTTATTTTTGGCATAGTTGCCAAGTTTGTTTAAACATTTTTCATAGCTTAAAACTATTTTTTGAATATCATCTTCATAGAGACTTACCGCCTGCTCCGTTAACCAAGCGGCCACCCACTTTCACTTCTTTGTCATCTTTGTAGAGCTTACCATTGAGGTTATGTGTAGGCTATAGGAAGGTGGTGATGAAAAATCTTCCAGTTAAAAGAATCAAATAAAGCTCGGGCCTGAGATGTGGTTTGTATCCATAGAACAAAGTTCCTTCTGTCACCATACCGTGTCTGATGTTTTGAATCACTTTCTTTCGCATTTGTACGAACAAAATCTCTTCGTACACTTGCTTCTCTGTCTATTTGCGGCTTACGACACTTCTTCCTGTACAGTGGTTACGGATTTCCAATATTAACAATTTTTTTGTTTACATATACCTAGGTACTTTTTTAGTTCAATATTTATTAATAAATTAATAAGTAGGTATTTGTTGTAAAGTTAGCATATAAAATATATGGTAAAATTAATGTAAGACCATAACTTTAAAAATTAATCAATACAATTATAACGTCCTATCTTTGGATTACACCTTTCTAGATTATTTATGGTCTGTCTAATTTGTAAAGTGAAGAATATCTTACAAAACCACCTATAAATAGTTTAAACATAAAAATAGTATACTGATCATTCGTTTTCTCCTGCAAGTTGATAGTGATGGCGGCGTAGGGCGGATAAACGTAACCTCTCCTGTTCCAATTCCTTCTCCAATTCCAAAACACGAACTTGGCTATCCATTTCTAGACGTTTCGCTTGATGAAGGGTCATATTGGAAGTGTCTAACTCTTCTATAAAAGAATTTAGTTAAAATTCTACATGACCTAGGCAACCCCCCCCCCTCCCCACCTGCTTCGTCCATTAATTGACTGCAATCTTTCACTGTGGCAACCACGCCGCCGGTAGCAGTCGTAACCCCCTTAGATGCTTGACTGAGCTGCTGCAAGTTGTTGCTTTTGCGTTCTGCTTTAACTCTACTAGCTACCACTAATTGTGCGGTTGAAGCTGCTATTTCCTGTGATGCGACTACAAGCTGCTCTAATTTCCCTTGTCCGTTCACTACTTTATCAGCGGCACTCCTAAAAACACCATAGAAACATACCATCCCAAATATGTTCACTAAACAGTACTGAAATAAACAGATTCAACTCTATACAAATATGTTCGCTTCAATATGCACACGTTGAATCTCTTTAGATTTACTACATGTTGGCTTACAAAAAGTATTTAGCAGCGGCAGCTACCGCCTTAGCTGCTGAAATGAAACCGTCAGTCCAACGATGATTGCGTTTATAAAATTCCTTGGCGCTTGCGGTGCCTTTTCCCTGTGAAACAATTTCGGCTTGCAGTAACCGCGCCTTTTGAACTAATATTTTAATCGCTTGCATGAGTGTCGTACACGAATCTAATATCTTTTCGTTAACTTCCAATTTTATACCGGAATCCGCAGCTCTGGAAGCGCTCAACATTTCCTGTAATACGGTTCACATAAAAGTCAGAACAAAAACCGAAATCGCGCACCTGTATTCGTCTCGCTGCCTCTTCTATTGCCTTATCCATATCTGACAGTTCGTCGTCGATCATGTCCGCCAATTTATCAGCGTTCTCGCCGCGTAGTGAGCCGCTAATTGTTTCGGCGAGAGAAGCTACCGCTTTCACCTTTTCAACTGCCTCTCGCACCGAATCATCTACGGGTAGATTCATACGTAATTTACCTAATACTGTCAAAACGCTATCTCCTAATTCTTTACAGGCGTCAGTCATTCCTAGAAGTCAAACGGCATAAAATCTGTACAAGAGAAGATCAAAGACATACTTTCACCAAAGGTTATGTCAGGGCTGGTGTTGGACGTTGCACGACCCTGTAAGGTGTACGTGGACAATTGGTGGGCTATTTTGATGGCCACTTTAATAACCACAGCTGGATTGCTGTGATTGGCTTCGATGCTGCCGTTTAGTGCTCCTATGCAGTCTTGTGTCAAGCTTCGGAAATAGTCAGGACTACAGGTCACTGCGGAGAGCGCTGGGTTGTCTAACTCGTGCACAGAATGCTGCAGAACAATTTCGCATTCTTGTAGCGATTGCGTGATGATTTGCTCTATGGAAGCGGCATTTTCCGTCCGTGCTGAAATACGAAATTACCCTACAATTTTTTTAATTCATAAACTTAACTACTTCTTATGGTTGGTTAAGATAGTAACAAAATATGAGTGAATGGAACACCATAAAAGCGGTTGGTCAACCCTCTACAGCCAGCACCGCTGGAAACAGGCACTTCCATGAGAAAGACTTAATTTAGTATCTAAACACCTCAGTTCTATAAACATGTGAGCTACCATCATTGAGAGGCAATTTCTTGAAAACCGTGTTCAATCAGAGCGTAGTTAAGGACATGATTGATCTTTTTAGCCAACAGAAAGTCTTTGTAAACTGTAAATGTAATAGTGAGAAGCTCAAGTAGTGAAAAAATTGAACCTTCACACACAAATCTACAGCTGCTACACTTCCCTTTACACTAAGAGACTTTCACCAGACACACCTCACAAACCGCCCTATAATTACACGTGACAAATGGAAAAAGACATAATAACTATGCTGTGAAAACCTACCACCACCTAAAAACCAATGCAGTAAACTGCCAGTAAGGTCCAGAAATATCTCTTTCATTAAAAGTATATATAGCAGCCGATGTGAGAGCCCCTTCTCACGTAGCGTTTTTGAAGCGCCGCAGAGCGACGGGCGGAGTAGTAGGGTACGCGATTGTGTGAGGCGTATTTGCAGCGCTACTGTGCGTGTGACGTGTTTCGCCAAATGTCCGCAGGTGGCACCCGCGAAATTGAAATAAAATAACTGTCACTTTCAGTGCATAGAGATAAGCAATCTCCTCAAACTAGACGCAACAAACTTGTCTTGCCCTGCGTGGCGGCGATGAAAAATGAGTGGCGGTCGAGTCGTCAAAGATAACTTGACAGGAACTCATTCTTGACTCTTGAACGCGTAGTATAAGCAGGCGACCGAGCATGATACCCCACGTCACACCTGGTCTGCGCATGCGCACATTAATTGTTGAGATTTTTGTTGGTTGAGGTGCCAGAGCTACCGAAAGCAAAAAGACCGAACTAAAAAGCTTGAAAACTGTAGGAGTTGTTAAGGTCTCGGACGGACAAATGGAGAAAGTGGCCATAATAGCCCCTTCCAGCATGAGGACAAAAGGACCTAAAATTCAAAAAGGCGGCATGTTGCTCACCTCCCACATATGGGATTTTTGGCCAAATTTAAAAAGGAAAAGTTTTTTTTATTTGGCGATTTTGGTAATATATTGACTGGGATAGTCACGCAGACATACAGCAAGATTCTATTGTACTTTTCTACATAAATAAGTTGGCTTCCCAATAGACTATTAGTGTGACCTAAAATTTGAGCGGGAAATTTGAAATGCAGGACTTGGCCGTTTTACTGTCGAAGATATTGACCCCTATCGCCCCATACATTAAGTATCACTTTTAAATAGGTGCTCTTTACGAGCTTACACTGTCCTTATGCACATCAAATAAGCATATCGACTCTCTTATACCGAAACACTGATTACTTAACTTTAAAAGAGAGCCATAATCGCTAGATAAAATCCATTAATTGCGTTATAATTAAAAATTAAAAATATGCCTACCATATTTACAATTTACGGTTGGCAGTAAGGAATGATCATAACCTATCTTATTCCCTATTCATTATGTATTTTCTAATGTAAACATATAATTAAAAAAACACCTAGGACTATTGAAAACTACTTAAAGCAAATTCAAAAAATACACTTTCAAGGCAAGTAAACAACTAACGGCCAGTTGCACAAAAAAAAATAATCCAGGATTATTGTTTAATCCGGTATTAAGACATTTGATTGGCTTTATATTGCAGTAGGCAGCCAATCAAATGTCAAAGTTCTTGTTTAAACTCAGATTTGCCAAATAATGTAGAATTTTGATTATAATTCGCCTTCCTGCAACCGGCCGGTAGTGTAGCAAGTGGGAAAATGTAACCAAAAGAACAAGGTCTCATGATCATGTCATATTTCCAACCGTAAAGTGTAAATATGGTAGACATATCTTTAATTTTTAATTATAACGCAATTAATGGATTTTATTTAACGCTTATGGCCAGGGTTGCCAGATGTCAGGCATTCAGCCGGAGTCTCAGGTTTTACATCGTGCTCTCCGGCCCCCGGCAGGCGCGACTATAACTCCGGCAGAATAATAAATTTCAATTTAATACTTTTCAAATAGGTCAAACGATTCCTTTTTAAGCACCTAATAACACCTTAATTTTTAAATATGACAAAATCACAAATAGGATTTCTATGATTTTGTATTAAAAAACAAAAAACTACTAACACTTGCAAGAAAATCAGAAAAATATGTTTAACTTTCTTGTTTTGACTATTTGTGTGTAAACAACGATGTTGATGTTCATGTTTTTATTAAGTGCACTGTATTTACCCTTATATTACTTATATTGCAAGAATGTATAGTTTGTTTTATTTGTTTACTTATACCAATTTAAAATACAAAAAATGTTTGGGGAGGGGGTTGTTCGCAATGTAGATTTATGTTTCTCATGCAGCCTATGTCCGGCAGACGGCCATACGCAATCTGGCAACCCTGCTTATGGCTCTATTTTAAACGTAAGTAATCAGTGCTTCCATATATGGGGGCCGATGTGCTTATTTAATTCGCATAAGGTCAGTAGCGATAAGCCTATAAAGAATGCCTATTTAAAAGTGATCCTTAATGGATAGGGCGATAGAAGTCAATCTTTTCCGACAGTAAAACAATCAAATCCTGCAATTCGAATTTCGCGGGCTATTATGACGTAACCACTAATAGACCCTATACAGTTATTGTTTAAGTGTACGAGGACTGCTCCATTTGTACGTAACAACTTGTTTTCTTTGTTCCGCACAGCCTTTGATAAAAATTCCTTAATGATGTAGACTCGCTTTCACTTGACAAATTTATGTGTTTTTATTTATCTTTAGATAGACTATGTTCGCTTATGGAAGATATTCGAAATGACTGTGCAGAATTAAACGATATAATTAATTTTCTAACAATTCACTGATGGTTGCTGCAGTTTGGGGCATCGACACTAAATTGTTTATGTATAATTAAATTTCGTGCAGCATATTCATTTCTTTTGCAGGTCCAATATGTTGCTGTTTGTTTCCAGGGTGTTTCATCTGGGGGTGACCTGCATTCAAGATTGTTCATATTGTTCTTGGATTGAGAATTAATTACATTATAGTGATTTTCTGCCACGACACTTTCCTTTGATTCATTGTAATATGGATTAATTTAATGTTCCTTACACTGTTTATCGAAACCGGGTAAATATGAATATTAATATTTAGCAGAGTGACTTATTTCAAATATGTATTATACCTATTTGATTTCAATACCAAATCTCGCTCTGAGCGCCGTAGGTTAAACCATAAAAGTGCAAATAAGCCGCCCATCATACGTCAGATATACAGGGTTATCATAAGATAAGGGATATATTTTAAATTATTATAACTTTTTAACAAATTAAGTTAATAAAAAAAAATAAATGAAATCTAATTGCTTAAGAAATGGGATTTAGTATGCCCAAAACCAGTTACTGCAATTGCTCAATATGACCTCCATTTTGCTGTTGTAAGATTACCAACCTTTCCTCCAAATTGTACACAGCATTCCGTAACATTTTCATGAAGAACCTCTGCAACTTGGACATCACTAATTCTTGGTCTTCCTGATCTTGGTAGGTCAATTACAGACCCTGTTCTTTCAAATTTTTGTATCAAATTGCGGTACGCTTTCATTTGAACTCTACATTTACTTGAGTTTTAATTTCAAACTAAAACTCCAAATTCAATGATTTCGTTTTGACACTCGTGTCAACAATTAGAATAACAACGATTTTGTTTCCTATAGATGCAATAAAATCCTTAGACCATATAGTACATGGACTGCTATTCGCCCTATGCTTTCAATACAAAATGGGTGGTCACGAATAGAGGGCACTGTAGTCGTGGGTATGTGAATCTCAGGGTAAACTAAAGTCGTGTAAACACCACTAGGATCGCTTAAAGAGCAGCTTTAGGCTGGATCCCCATGCGCGGAAAAGCGGAATGAAATTAAACGTTGTGATTGGTTGGAAGTCCGCCATATGCAACGTTTGTGTATTGCGCTTTCGTTCCGCTAAAACTTCAACTTTGTTCAACTTTATGCGGAATCCGTGAAAAAGATTGAGGTTATATTACCTAATTGTTTACATGTTTTTCCTCTAAAATGAGCCAAGTAAGAATATATATTGTGTTATAAAATATAAATTACCTATAAATTTTTACAGCAGTATAAATGTGGATATTGTGGTTTCCTTATTGATCTTTATTGCAATAATTATTTAGAACATGTATGTTTTTCTATGTATGAGGAGGACCATGATCTGTTAAGCGACGAAAACAATATCTTAACCGTAGGTAGGTTGGAACCATTTGAAAAATCTATCCTTCTTCTTGAACATTCACATTTTAGTTGATAAAATATCAAAAAGTGTTATACCTTGTACAAGTATTGAAGTATCATCAAACGCTTCTTGGGAAGAGTTACTAATAAACCATGTTCAAGATAGGAAAGCATTATATGACTGTCGGTTGCCACTGCAGGAAAGAACGGCAGCAAAGAAAAACATGTTATGGGTTGAAATTCACAATTTGCTAGGAGGAGCTAAAAGTGTAGATGAAATAAAAGCCAAATGGAAATACCTGAGAGATTGTTACTTAAAAGCAAAAAGAAAAATGAATCAATACAAACCAAGCGGATCGGCTGCAGCTGGTATTCCCGATCCTCGATTCAGGCATTTTTCCTTGATGAAATTTTTAGATGATTCCAGTGATCGGCAACCGTAAGTAATTGTATAATTGTAATAATAAATTATAAATAATTAGTGATGCTACAGGACTGTCAGTTCTTTGCCAGCAAGTCCTCAATCAACTAGTTTACAGAGCACAGTTTCGACCCCTCGACATTCGCCCAGTCTGGATTCTATACCAGCAAAAAGTAAACATATATTTAATCTCTAATGCAAAAGTTATAATTTACTGTGCTATTTAGGAAAAAAGTCAGAAGATCTACAAAGGGGTATATTGGAAGCGTTGACAACGCCAACAACAAATGATGGTGTGGATGGAATATTGATTCGGATAGGTGACAGCTTGAGGAGATTTCCTTATAGAGATAGAACAAAACTAGAAATAGATATACTTCAAATGATTTATGACAGAGAGTGTGAATTAAATTTATAGTAATAAGTTACATATTTAGTTAAGTATATTTCTAAATAAGACGAACATAAATGTGCCTTGTTATTTAAAAATCATTTTGCAATGCTTTTTCCCATTGCCACTCCACTGCTCCCAAACCAGAAAAATAATCTGCAAATTTTTCTCTGATTGTTGAAGCATTTCGACTATAAGTATTACTGCCAGTGCTGTTAATCTCGCATAAATTACCCATTACAATGTCTCCCGTATTTTCTGTCACACGAATATTATAATCTGCCTCATTTTTCATTAAAATGAAATTATGCAAACAGACAGTCGACTGTATAATCTTTTTTATTGTTGTAGAACTTGCTATAATTGGTGTGCGAAATATTCTCCATCTACCTGCCAGTAATCCAAAAGAACTTTCCACAACCCTACGAGCGCGACTTAACCTATAGTGAAACACTTTTTTACGCATATCTAATTGGCCTCTACGTGGATAAGGTCGCATCATGCACTCCGTTAAAGGAAAGGCTTCATCGGCCACTAAAACGTACGGTACTTCATCTGGATCTGGTAAATTGAATATTTTTTGGTCAAAACCTTGTCCCATTGCACTACATTTAAAAATACCACTATCACTTTGTCTTCCTTCACCACCAATATCCACCATGACAAACTGGTAATTAGCATCTGCTATTGCTAATAAATTGTACGAATGACTGCCTTTGTAATTGTAGTACGTGGACCCGGAATTTGGTAAAGCCTATAATAAAATATATATATATTATGGATGCTGACAAAGCCAAAAATATAGTTTACCTGCATAACTACGTGTTTCCCATCAATTGCCCCTATACAATTTTTAAAATTCCATTTCACCTCAAATTCTCTAGCAATCTTCTTCCAGTTTTCGGCACAAGGTTCAACAAATACAATTGGTTTAAGGGTATCCCATATCACCTGACAAGTCTCTGCTATTATTTGTGATACAGTATTTTTCCCAACACGAAACATATAATGCATAGACATCATGCTATCTCCTGAAGCTAGATAACGTAAGGTGATTTGTAAACGGATTAAAGGGTGAACAGATTCACGTATGACATTTTGTTTTTCAATTTTTGGACCAACTAATCTTAACAATTCATCAAATGTTTCTCGTGTCATCCGAAAGAAGTTAAAAAACTTTTCAGGATCATGGCTGTACATTTCCTTTACTAAGTTGTCACTAGCTCCTTGCAAATATCTTTGTTCTTCTTTCAAAAAGTCTCTAACCCAAAATCTCCTAGTGACTTTCTCATCCTGTTGCCTTTCGATGTATAGTACATATAAATACAGTAACTTTTTGCGATTTTTATCATTTTTATAGAATAAAGGAGACTTTCTTTGTTTGGCAACAACTGCACCAATTACTGACAACAAAGTGTTGCTATTGAAAGTATTCATTTTTTATCACTATTTCATACAACGGATAAAAATAAGAAAACAAACATAGGTTATGTCAAGCTGTGTAATGTGTTTATTATTGCGCTTTTAAAATAAAGCAGAGTTCATAAGGGACGTTCCGTAAAAAATACGCGGAATACGTGTTTCCGCTTTTCCGTACATGGGGATCCAGCCTTATAGTAACCGCGTAGTACGGGAAGCTTTAAATGCTCTTCATTATTTGCTATACGTCCACAAATAAGAATAAGTTTGCTTTTTTTGGGATATCTAGGCGATTAATCAATTGACGTTTGTTAATTTATAGGTTGACAATCTCAAATCGTGTCTCATCGGACAACTTCGGACAGGCTCGTTTACCCTGAAACTCACATACCCAGGCGATGTCCTTGACCATATTTTAGTTACAATTAGCAGTCCATGTACTATATGGTCTAAGATAAAATCCCATTCCTTAAGCAACTAGATTTCGTTTAATTTTTGTTATTAACTTAATTTGTTAAAAAGTTATAATAATTTAAAATACATCCCTTATTTTATGACAACCCTATATTTATATGTAGTTGTTTTTATGTGTCTTAGAAAAGGGTCACCTTGCTGATATTGCTAAACGATTCTTTTAGTTGAAATCTTGACATGTAGCGACTGAATATTAGTTTTATATAAATCTCATATTAAGCCGGTGCAAATGTCAACTGTCGAAGCCTACCGATGCTATAGGTTTTTTTAATGTTTGTGTACGTATACAAGTATATTAATGGTTATTCTGTTTTGCTATGTCATGATTTGTCTTAATAGTAATTTGTTGGCTGGTTTTTCCTTGGTCAGTTCTTTTTTTCCCGCCCTATTTTCACTTGGTGAACTACTATTTTCAAAAATTATTCTTGCAATGTAATTTATTTTGATTAAATTTCCATTTTAAAAGCATGTGCTCGTTTTACTTGAGTACCTTACTTGATCCTCACTCTGACAAGCAACACATGTCTCCTAGCGACTTAAGCGACAAAGCATGGTTTTTTTAATTTGTTTATTTTATTACTTATGCAATAACTATAAAACCTACAGTGATAGAGAGTAGAATATTGTTTTGTTATCAAAAGAAGTTACCCAATACAGACTTTCAAAAAGATCAGATGAACTTCCTAGCAATAACAAATTGTTAAGTTTTGAGATTAAGTTTTTTTTTTATTACTCATTTTTTTCCCGCCAAGCAATAGTTAACACGATATCCGCAGTCAAATGCGAAAAAGTTTCGTTGAGTGAAATGACAACATCCACCCCTAACCGTAATTTAAACTGGACTACAAGTGAAATAAAATTAACTACATAAGGGAAAGGTGAAAGTAGGAGTTCTTATCATTTTGAACGCAAACTCCTCATTTAAAGTGCTTTGCTGAACTACAGAAAATTTGTCCCTCATGTTGAGTCGCATATCACTTCTTACCTTGTTCTATTTCTCCTTGTAAACTAACTATTTTGTTTGTAAGTTCGTCCGCATCCTTCACTAAGTTTTCTTTTTCAAGCATCACAGCTTCTAACTTGATACTGTACTCAGCACCGGCTTTAGTGGCATCTTCAAGACTCTTCTTTAAAATCTACAAACGCAAACCTCACAAGCCCAACTCAAAGAAGCACTGCACAAACCTCAGTCTCCATATTAAACAAATCCTTATCTCTTCTTAAACCCTCCAACTCATCCGTATGATCACTGGAAGCTTTCTGCAACTCCTCCACTCTGACTGAATTATCCAACTCCATTTGTCGAATTTTACTTTCAAGATCTGCGATTTGCTGTTGCGCATCATCCGATTTTGCAGTAAGATCTTTGACTTTTTTCTCAATCTCTGGCTTCTACAAAAGGCGTTAAATATACAAAACCGACACAAATTGAAATTGTGTACCTGCCGTAACAAATCTATGTGCTCGTTCCGCAAACTTTTGTACACGCCCAAGAGTTTGGTGAATTTTTCATCTTTGATTTTTTCTGAAAGCATCGCCACATTTTTATCAAGCTCCCTACGACTAAACTTGGCGGAGCAAGTTGAGAAAAAATCTAATATTGACCAAATTGTTAACACCATTTTAGCAAATCGGGGTGACAAAGCTATCAATTTTTTTTATGAATAAAAAATGAACATTGTGACGCCTAGATTATGATTATTTTCTCAAATTCTTTGCTCTTGCCATTAAGGGTAGTTCAACATCAATTCAGTTGATTGGCCAAATGAAGAAATATGATTGGTTAAAATTCAAAAACGAAATTATTTGTTAATCATCTGAGCCCAGGTTATGGTACAACCGACCCGGTAAAGATGCTTAAAATTGCAAAATGGCTATCCCAAAATTAATTACGTTCTGAATCCTGGGACTGCGCAACCGCAGACGCCTGATGAAATAAATCCTCTTTTATCTGTCTCTCTTGCACCAACTCGCTATCCTTTGTGGCCAATGTCGTCTCCAACGATATCACCTGCTCCTGCAACTTATTCACCGCGTCCACGTTGTCTCTGGCTAACCTATTATTGTCATTTCTAAAAGAACCTTAACATCACATGCCTTTCCTTTTTTTTCTACAACAAATTACCTAAGGCGTTCCAGTTCATATTGTAAATGTTTAATTAAATTATCTCTCTCCGCGATCGCGTCGATGTGCACCTGTTGTGGCTGCTGAAACTGCGCGGGCGACAATGATCTTTGGCTAGGTATATCCGAATGATCCGTCGCGTTATCCGTAGTATCGACTAGATTACCCTCGGACGGATCGTCTTCTTCTAAAGGTACAACCACCTCTTGCGTCACGTAGGTCCTCAACTCCGCCTGCATAAGGAAGTTGGGCGGTCTCTGCAAACACTCTCTGTAAATCGCTGAATCAACTGTACATCTTAATGTAGTATACTTTCACTTATACCTCTGGTAAAGGTGGTACTGTGATTAGGTTTCTAAAGTACTGCAAGGCATTGGTGTTTTGGTAGAACTGTTTGAGCTCCTTAAACTGTTTAAAAAAACGATCTCTGTGGCCGATTAGTATGTCGGAAGGTAAGGAAGAATGCAAACGAAATAGGATCTTGACACAATAATCGTAGAGACGCGACGCGTCTTGAATACACATTATCAATGGTGCCAATCTGCATTGTCCGGCGCTAGTCATCGAATTCGATCGCGACATATCGAGTGAACCAAAAACTGAAACATTTAAGCGGTAAATATGCGGATTTTGGCTAACATTTTGTAGTATTACTTGCAGTTTGCAACTCCAGAATGTTATCCAAGTAGTCAAACATCTCTACGGACAACTGAAAACTATAACAAGTTATTAGTCCACTGTAGGTTAGCTAAGCGCACTCACTAATTGTTTATGTCGTTCGCGCCGATGGATTCCAGTTCTTCGTTAGTAACGCCTAAGTGACCTGGAAATCTGGGGTTCCGCTTGTGAAAATCCAATTTTGTCATAAGGAGAGTTGTGTATAAACGAATCATTTTTCCGTAACCTTCTTTTAAATGGCACTGCAAATTGGAATTAGTGAAAATGTTTACAGAACCAATAACATACCCATAATTTGCCCGTCTCGTCAAGCTCTTTCCTATGTCGTTGACTATGCACGAGGCACAAAGGATGGCCTTCGCGTAACACTTTATGAACCACATGGCACAACTTCCAGGCGACTATACGATCATCCATGAAAGGCAATCGGAGCGCCGCCATCCAAAAGGTTTGCGCTCCTTGCTCGTGGAAGGTTCCGATGATCGCCAAACGGACATGTTTCTGTTTCACCGGTATCTCCAAGTTGTTGATTGCTTTGTTAATTGCTGTAATCTATAAAAGAATTCTCGATTAGAATTGGCTGATGTCGTTGTAGGTGTATAGCAATAATTGTACCTCCTACTTACTTGGGGATTAATTTCATAAATCGATTTTACAAATGACGATAATTTAATGAACATTTTGGAGGTACTTTCAATGTCAATAGAAGTTTGACATAAATGCCTATCAGTATTTTCAAACCTAGGGTTTTGTACAGGGCGGCCCATGGAGATGCAATATTATTTCATGATGAAAGATTATACTGAAGAAGTGGGAATTTTGTTTTTAAACTCCTAAAAGTGTACATATTCAATTTCTCCTGGAAATCAAGAAAGAAAAACAACAAAGAAAAATAAATTAAGGCATAAATATTTTGATAAATAAGAAACTTAACATTACGCAATGGCGCAGACCTGATGTTTAAAATATGCGATATGCTTGTCATTACTAGAAGCATCTGTGGTTAAAAAAACAATTGTTCATTTTTTACAAGATCCCCAGAAACCAAATTTCATGCAGATCAGAATTTTTTTTCCGCAGTTGCAGGCATATCAAATGGTATGGTTCCTGAGAAACAAATTAAAGAAGGAACGCAATTTGTGAAACTTTTCCAAACGAAATATTTTATCCCTGTTTTGAGACGTACTAACTGAACCTTATCATTTATTTAATTAAAATGCTCTAGCGAATATTCTGGAAATCTAGAGCGACATCGGAGCGCCATCAGGTCACGATCAAGTTGATAAAGAATTAGTCACATGCGATATGGAATTAAGATGGATGTGACGTATTCTTTTCGGGAAAGATGATGTGCTTGTTCGAGGCTCACTAGAAGATTTTTATTTGCTATATAATCGAATTGAATTGCGGTTAGTTGTAAGATTTAACATCGATAGCGAAGTAATAATAATGAAATTCGCGCTCGTATGCTATCAATTTACATTTTATAAATTTGTGTACAAGTAAGTGATAAATAATAATTAACCGTCATTGAAGGACATACCAAATTTTTGAGGATTCTACTTTGATTGATTGATTTCAGAAAAGTACGGAATATCTACAGTTGATAAAGTGTAAGCCTCAAAGTCGCCCTCTCATTACAGACTACTTTTATTGCAAAAATATTTTCAGAACCGAAGGTCACATTCGTTTCAATGGATGACGTGGGCACTGGGCATTACCATACCCATATTCCGTCAAGCGAGCGATCAGACGAGTGGGAGAAAGCATAAGCGTTTCGCTTAACAACTCGACGAATGATTTACACTGGCATCGAAAGAGGATATTATAGCAGTATATCTCCAAGATGCGTGGACCGTAGCTGCATGCTACCCTATACCTATACCAGGATTGTCTGGGTCAATAGGCGTGAGCTTTGCTATAGGAGTTCCGAGTGATCGAACTCGAGACTTCAAAGGGGCCCTTATTTACAAGAGTACTAGAGTGGACGAAACTACGGAGTTCTCCCGTAAGTGCAGTAATTGACCGACACGGTAAGATCCGTCGTAAGTTTGAGCATAGCCTCCGTAATTCGATGCGGCCCCATCGGGGAGGAGTAACTATGACTCTCTTAATTTAAAAGTATTTTGGCATTGTGCTAAAACTGTTCACATATGAAAAAATTATCACAGTGCCCAAGAAGTGAATTTCGTGCATTTTGGATGTTATTTATACATTTAATTTTGTTAAAAAGACGTCCAAAGGCATCATCTCACACACAAGAGAGACAATGAGAGAGTGCAATCCCTATTTCGAAGGTTACTGATCTGCGCTTAAGTTTAGCGATGGCGCATTACAGACGTTCAACATTAGCTATTGTCATTTTAAATATATGTTATTTTCCCATAAAATTCAATTACTAAAGATTTGAAAAACATGGTAACGATAAACATCCGTTTATGTAATTATAATTGCTCACTATGACAAAAAATGCAGGATTTTATTCAATTTCAGGTAAGTTTAACTTAATTACAGTTAATATCAATATACACATCACGGGGAAGGATTAAAAAATTTCTACGCGCCTGAGGATAAAAACGTTTCTCATAGTCCACTACACAATTTCATGTAATGCAACCTCCATACTACCAGAAAAGTGCGCTGGGCGTGCAGTTAAAATTTCAGAAAAATTGATCCACAAATAAAAAAGTTCTGTCTGCGCATGCGCATCTATTTTTTGACATGTGATTTCAATTTACTTTTCTTCCGGTGATCTAATTTTCTAATTTTCGCGTAGCCATTGGGAAAATTTAATGCGAGATACTGGACAAATCAAGTGGTAATTTTTAGAAAATGTTTGCATCCCACAATGAGGCACCACATCCACGACAAGACCTTCATCAAGATGAAATGTTGGTGTCTCAAATGACAGCCATTAAACGCAAGGCCTCGATGTATCACAAGTATCAATGGGGTTGCCATTTAGGATTTTTGAAGAGGAGGGCTGGGAGGTTAAGGGGGGGGGGGTTGTCACTCATAACGTCATTCTGGTTCCCCCTCGATTCCCCCGAAACGGTTTTGCGCGATTTTCAATATCTTCCTTGGTTTGAAAATTATGGCCGACTGCAAGTTTTAAAATTGACACTCTGTACAATGGGATCAAAAATGAGTTGCTTTCGAGTGACCTTTGGAATTTTTGTTTCCATGTGAAATCGTACTTAACTTCCAAAGGCGACTCGACAGCAACCAATTTTTGATCGGCTCGTTATGTTACTTTAATTACGTTTGGTTCGCCAATTTCAAAATCAAAGACCTGGTGGTTTATTAAAAGCTTGCACTGAATTTAGACAACACTGTATCTCGGCACGAGTCATAACAGTTTCATGAAAAAGCGAAATAATTGCGTTCAGAGCTTGGAGAAAAGTTGAATAACCGTGAATGTTATTTAACACTGATAGCAATTTTTTTCATTATTGCTCTGTTATGGTCCGATACATTCCAGCGGTTTTTCTTACAACTCTTTCGCCAAGGCTTAATTATCGTAGTAAATCACCGAAAATTAAAAATCTAATTAATTCTAGCCTTGCACAGTCGCGGAAGTGTATTGCAAATTCCTATGAATAACGTGTCACTTAACTCTGACTACTTTAATTCGTTCACTAGATTTGAATTTGATACATATTAACGGTTCCTTCGAACCGCCGTTTTTTTAATCGAAATGGCAGGAAGTACGTATTTAAACATCTATCTGATTTGACTTCCTTCTTAGTTGGCTTGTGGGGTTCATTATGCTCTGTTCCGAGTTAATGTGGACCATATGTTAATGTTCACACACTGTATTCATAAACCGCTGATCTTCAAATAGAATTATTCATCACGCTCCGCTAACACAATTTCAAACTTAACCTGCAGACTCTAAATGTAAAGAAATGAAACCTATGGTTAAGTCAAAATCGATCCCCATGACATGAAAAATGCAAACGGGCCGTAGTCGCCGTCCCATTTCCAAAGCTCTGCAAATTCAGGTCAGGATGTCACAAATAAAAAATGGGGCGGGGCCAACTGCATGCTCATCTTTTATCGAAATATAGGTATACACACACGGCGTTAGTGCTGTTAAATGCGAGACAATCAGCATCTCAAACTCTTTCGCTGTTCCTAAAAAACTCAAGTGTGAAATGAGCCCCGCCCATATATGTTTAATTAAATGAAATCACATGTGGCTATTTAGTGCTACGTTAGTGCTGTTTTGTGCTCGAAAATTGCGATTCCAGTATTTCTTCTTTCCGAGAAAAATGAAGCAAAATAAAATATTTTAGTAGTAGTAGACCGAATACTAATATCCTACATTTTCTACATGATTGATTAGACTTGGAAATACTACTTAATACTTAATAGATACTACTACCCCTTTGAGTTGGAAATTTTTACAGTTGAGTT
This sequence comes from Photinus pyralis, assembly GCF_008802855.1. Taxonomy (NCBI): domain Eukaryota; kingdom Metazoa; phylum Arthropoda; class Insecta; order Coleoptera; family Lampyridae; genus Photinus; species Photinus pyralis. The sequence goes on from NW_022170738.1 coordinate 144,086, forward strand.
GGCAAAATGTCATGTTTGCCCCCCCAATTTTTTTGTCTAGGTCCGTCCCTGTACCTAGGGACGCCCTTAGATTTAGCCCTCTAGGCCTACGGCCACGAACGAGAAAATTCTTTTTACCTTTTTAGTGACAGAATATAAAGCATGTACTATAACCAGGCAAAATTAAAGAAAAAACAATCCACAGAATCTGAACACTTTTTCAACGAAAATATTATGTTTGGCTTTTTAGATTCTGTGTTCTGTTGACGAAAAGTTTTTTGAAGTTTTTTTTATTACATACTACGGCACCGTATGCAAATAATATTAAGCACGTTTTATTCTGACGTTCTCACCAATTTATATCCCAAAAAGTATTTTTTTTATACATTCCTCTGCCATGCTTATTTAGCCACCCCGTGCGTATAGCGGTGATTGGGTGAGGCTTCATGATTAAGTGGCGACGGATACCCATTAAGAAATCATAACAGCTGCAAACTGCAATATAAAATATTTATATACTTTCTTAAACGATTGGTGAAGTCACGTTTTACTTCATCTAACTACACCGTTTTATGAAATTAAAAAGTTGACTCAGCTGCTGTAATTATTACAGTAATTTCCAAGAAAACAATTTCTCAAATAAAACTAAAGACAACTAATACTTACGTATCTATAAGTTCCTATATCCGTTTGAAGTACACTGGACATTTCGTGGTTAGTAGTTGGATTAACAATTTAACAAATTCAGCTCATGCAATCTGAAACGTGCAAAATAAAATATAAAGCTACAGCCATTACTTTAATTATCAACTAAAAGCGGTTATAAGCACAAATAGCGAGAAAAGCCGGAACAATGGCTAAAAAATGTAAATTAGCTTGCGATTGGATTAGCAGAAATGAAATTGGTTATTTAGTTCTACATGCGATCACGATTTTTAGCGAAATTGAAATTTGAAAAAGTGCGCGTTGTCCAATGTCCATTATGCCATGATCCCCTACACTACAGCACAGTAATTTCCTAAGGGTGGAGAAAAAGGTAGTAGTGAACAATTTTAATACAGGTATCAAGGTCGTTATTTATGCACCAGTTTACAAATTACAGTTTGGGAAAACGTCGCAATGTATTAAATTGGTGTATAAAAATTGAATTTGTAACTTATTAGGAGGCATATTTGCTTTTCTTTTGTACTGATTCAATATGCTACACGTACGATTTCTTTAGAACAATATGACTTAAGTATATGGGGAATAAGATCTAATCGCACTACGCTTTGTGCAAATCGCTTAACCTTGGATATTATAGCCGACTTCGCGCAGGAAACAGGCGATATCAGAGACAATATCCTCTTACTCATTTTCTAGTAGAAACGAAATCATGTACAATTGTACAATTAATCATCTAATTACTATTTATATACCTCGATGATTACTGATCACATTTACTTTAGTTCACTAGAATTCAGAAATTAACGGAAAGTGTATATGGTGTCCCCACGATGAATGTCGGATCTATTGCTCCAAAAGGAGACCTCGGATTATTTAAAAAATTTGTCAATATATTATTACTAATTAACATCAATAATTCTAAAATATTTTCCAATTGGCGATATTTCCAGTTATACCGACTTACTTTAATTGGAACCCCCTATAGATTATGGTATAGTTTTTGGCATCGATCGATGATACGAACGGGTTCGCGAATATTCGCTGAAAATTTTTATTTGATTTATTTTGTGCGGCAATCTGGAAATCGTGTATTAGTCTATATCTCGTATCCCAGAATATCAAATCAATTATTTAAATGATGCTAGGTGCCATAGTGTAAGTACACTATGGTGGTGCGCAAGCAAACCATTGTATATTAATGTAAGAAAAATCTTGCCCTCAGTGCAAAAACTTAAGTCATCAATTTCGTTGGGAAAACGGTCCATCATGATTGCTGACATACTGTATATACTGCACAGCGTGGTTCCAATTCGTGGCTCCCCGCTTGTAAAATGTTTGAAAAATCTTTGAAAATAACTGAACCGAAAAACTGAAAATGTAAAATTTCGTTTTCATTTCTCAGTCTTATTCCGTAAAAATTCGATATGGCGTCCATAAGAATAACTTATCCATATCCGGTTTTCCAAGAGACTTTGATTACGCTTTGCTGTTTTGACCTATGTGAAATAGAAACCTGGCAACGCGTAATTTCTGCAAATGGCATAATTCGTTTTTGCAAGATATCTCACCTATTTCTTAAAATATCACAAAAATAAAGCAAAAAGAAGTTATTTAGGTACTTATATAAGTACTCGAATTAATTGTCGTGTAGAATTAGAGTATTAACAAAATAACGTTTTGATAATCCGGTCGAGAATCCGGTATATCCCCAACTCCAGTAAAATCATAATAATGTCTCGCAAATGCAAATCTTGTTTATAATTGCTTGAAGTAATTATTTTTTGCAATATGTTGCGTATGTGGGAAATCTTAGTACACTCCTCCAAGAATAAACAAATGTGACATACTTAGATAAAAATAAATCTAACATTATACAATACAAAATACAGTCATTAATAGGCGTTACGATTTCCACCTATTGTTTTAGTAACATTTAAGATTCACAGGGCTACGGTACCAGTCTCGGTACCAGTACACAAATTTTGAAAATATTCTTCCTTATTAATTTTTGTCCTTTATTACCATACATTTCAAATAAATTGCGCTAATTTTGTTAATTCAATGATTTCCAAAAGGCTTCTCCTAGTGTCAAAAATTAATTATTCGAAGTATTTTTTCCTACAATAGGTTGTGCTCTTTTTTGACAATAATAGCCACTAGTCATATGACACTCATTTAATTAAAAAAAAGTGTTTAATAGGTAGTAGTTGTCAACAAACGCCATTTTGATTTTCATTTTCATATTATTTTTTGAGTCTTCCCTGTACTCTGTAGAAATAAAAAACTTAAAATTAATCGTTTAAAAATCGCGGCCTTTAATAAGCTATTTCGGTCTAAAAAAATGTGCTTTATCTGCACAACGGTTGTGCACAATTTATACCTGTCTTTAATAGCCAGGTTGCGGACAGCATTTTCCGTTATGTTAGACGGCCATTTTTTCTTATAACATAAGAAATATAAATTTTTGTAGAAATAATTTACGGTATGAGGGCTTTTTGTACGATATATTTATAAATAGCGGAACCAATGAAAATGAAGTTCTTATAATGTGTCACTGCGCAGCAGAGTTGGACTGGGTCACTGGGTCAACTGGGTCACTAAATTAAACTGGGTCACTGGGTCACGTCATACTCTTTTCAGTTAGACCCAGTGACCCAGTTGACCCAGTGTCCCAGTTTGACCCAGTGACCCAACTTGACCCAGTTTGGCCCAGTTTGACCCAGCGACGCAATTTCACCCGGGGACCCAATTCGACCCAGTCACCTAGTTTGATCGAATAACGCAGTTAAGTCAGTGCCCTCGGTTCAAGTGTACAGATTATACAATAAATGAAATGCTGGTTTGTTGAAAATAATACTCGATTGGAGTAAAATATAATGAAGTTTAGTAATGGAGACGTACATCAAAAATACTCGATTGCTTGACAACTGCCATTTCTGTGATGTTTGCTTTAATACTGCCGTAAAAAACTTTCCATGTCCCGAATTGTATTAGAATAATGTTATTTCTTTGCTTCAGGGCTTACCAGTTTGCTTACAGGTGTTCATTCACATTTAATTTTTTCTACTAGTTAGCTTAATCCAAATAAATCTTTTCTCTAAATACTTTCATTGACTACTTGACTACAAACTATAAACAAATGCATTTGATTTTTTTAGGTATTAGTTCTCTTGAATGAAATTGGGCTACGTGCTTGTTGCCGAATATTATTGAGGAATTTTTTTTTTAAATTAAAAGTTACTTGAAATTGTTTTGGATGATACCTAACAATAATTTAATTACTGGGCCACCGGGTCAAGACGGGTCACTGAGTAAAGCTGGGTCAAGATGGGTCACTGGGTCAAGCTGGGTCACCGGGTCAAGCTGGGTCACCGGGTCAAGCTGGGTCACCGGATCAAGCTGGGTCACTGGGTCAAACTGGGTCACCGGGTCAAGCTGGGTCACTGGGTCAAACTGGGTCACCGGGTCAAGCTGGGTCACCGGGTCAAACTGGGTCACCGGGTCAACTGGGTCACCGGGTCACCGGGTCAGTAAACTAACTGGGTCACCGGGTCACTGGGTCACTCTATGCTTGACCCAGTCCAACTCTGCTGCGCAGTAATCACTCATAAATAACATTTTCCTGCTAACCTACAATTGTGCAGTGTTTATGTTGGCGGTAGTTCTTTTCTTTTTGTCTAAGAGCATAGTAGTGAACTTTGGACATTTTAACACAATGTAAAAGTGAGGTTAAGACTCCTTCAAACTTATAAGCAAAATTGAACACACCCAGCACACACCGCAACTTAACTTTGCTATAAAAATGTTTTATACTTATAAACTTATATTATAAGGAAAAATGGCCGTCTAACATAACGGAAAATGCTGTCCGCAACCTGGCTAATATGTCAGAGTACAGTTATAAAGTAAATAATAATAATAATAGGTATGCTACTTTTGTTGGCAACGTAAACTGTTCTACTACATGTGCTTTTATTTCATAAACAATAATGTACACCAATCTACGGGTCATAAAACCATAAAACAAAAATTTTTAATGGGGTCCGCGAAAATTTTGTCTTGGGTCACGCGAAGGTTAAAGGCTCGGTTAAAGGTATCGGTTTATTACTGTTTGAAATACAAGACAAATGGCTACCTTAAATATGCAGCAATAATAATGGCGATGGTCGTTCAAACTCGAAGAACTGATTGATCCAATAAGCTGAACATAAATTCCTAGGAATCCTATAATGAATGAATTAACGCGATGGGCTTTTAAAAATCATACCTTAGCTTAGGAAAACAAGGACACTGATTAAAAGTGACGGTTTCAAATTAAACCATCTACCAAAGCTTTCAATACTTCAATTTGTTACTCGTCAAAATTATTTATGTAAAAGCGCAAGACACAGGGAATGCTCCCGTAACATGATAAATTATAAAAAAAGATACTTGCCAGAGAACCACACTAGACTGAAGTAAAATTAATCTAAATTATCTCCTCGTTTACTGTAGATAAAAACACCCACCTTACAATTTTTCCATTGTACAGCGTTAATTCATAAAGCCGTTTGGTTTTATATTGGCCCGTCCACATTTAAGTTAAGCACATAATTAGATTTCCTGATAAAGTTATCAAGCACTTCTAGATGACATTCACAATTTAATGTGAACAACCTCCAATCTACAGGGCGAATCATTAAGAATGGAACCCAAGTTGGTGACATAAACTACAAACGTATTTAAGCATCGAGGAAAAACGTTTGCTTGAGACAGCTGGTAGGACTGGCTCCAACTATTAGGAATAAACCAAGTTATATCAAATTGGTATAAACGAGATCAAAAGCAAACTGATTTCTATATTTTAGTCGAAATAGAGATATCGTTTATTGGTCCAAAATAGGTTTTTTAAAATTTCTGATATAGTTAGCGGAGTAAGTACAAGGTTTTTGAAATATATTAATCATTTCCAGCAAAACCGGATGTCGTATAGAACTACTAAAGGAGCCGAACTAATAGCTTTAAGAAGGTTTAGTGCGTCGTGAAAAATGAAAAATACAGCTTATAATGGCGTGAATTCCGTCCGTCCGTCTCAGGGTTTGAGATCTCAGACCTCGTAGAAAGCGGTATTTTTACATTTAATAAATTTCTGTCGAATAAGTTTCCGTTTCAGCGCAAGCGCATTCATACTTTTTTGTTTATAAAGAAGAGAACTATCGTTTTATTATAAAGGAACGATTTTCATGACATTTTGATATTATGTCCTTCAAGGCTTTTAATCAAATAGATATCATGGACGATAGTCGGTAGTGTCGGGCTTCAAATGCGAATATCTCGAAAACGGAATGTCGAAAGTAGGTACTCACAAAAAGAAAAATAAAAGTCTACAAAACGCATCTGTTAATGGAGTAAAAACTTCAAATGTGAATCCCTCTAGAAAGAAGTGTCGAAATCGGTACTCGCCTCAAGTCGACGGTTTCCCTAAAAGATATATCATGAAGGAAAGCTTATCCGTGAACAGGTACCTAACCTCGTACCTAACTGAACCAATTGGTAATTTAAGTACTCCAAAAATGCCTTGAAGTAAAAGAAATTGAGCATAAATAAGTTTGTCGCGTGTTTGTATTACACTAATGCGTCATACCTGGAAAATTTCTCACTTAAGTACCTGCATGCCTTGAGACACCCTGTATGATGGAGGACATTTTTAATGCAAAAAACGGTCAGACACTAATCGAAGAGCCCGAGACCGGACAATTTACCGTTTTCATTAGCCGGCATTGCAGATTTATACAACTGGATCAATCTTGCAAACGCTTTTTAATACGTGCATTCCATAATTTTGTAAAAAAAATGAATGCAATCGCAAATTTGAATACGGCAAATTCATATTTGACTTTTAATGCCTTAAGCCTGTAAAGAAATGAAATTAATGTCATTTGGCCATTAGAGGTAATGAATTTTCCACCTAAACAAACAACCCTTAATGAAGAAATAAAGGCGCGCCACTGTGTAACGACCAAACCGAGAAGGTATTTTGGGCGTTTGTGGAATTTAATAAAACTGACGCTGTTGTCTCCTTATGCATAAAAATTAGCATAATATCAATAATAATAAGGTAATTGCCTTGAAAAATTTACATCCAAGCACCTACCTACTGCTGCAATGAATTTGTTGGTTTTTGTTTGGGGTGTGTTTTAGACAAACAAATGGCATACCTTATACCACTTATACCCACTACAGTCACGTGTTTTAAGCACAACACAAAAATGAAAACAAATGCTTTTTCGGTTCCAAATTGCCATAACCTAAATAACAAACGCGACTTACTTGAGATTTTTCGAAGTTTTCTCGTTCTACTTCCAAACTCGTTTTTCTCGGTTGTAAAACGCGGGGCAACGATAACGAAGCCATAGTCAAAAGAAAACTTTAAAAAGTCATTTCTTATTTCGTAAAAACGAATATTTCAATTAAGGAAACACCCGCACTCGTCCAACACCACGCACTCAAATGATAATGAATTCGCTGAACTCGACTGAACTAACCGGAGCAAACATAACAGTTGAACTGAGGTCCAGGGGCGTCGCGTCGCGTAATTTCTTACGCAATGAAGTAATGATTCATAAATAAAACGAATGGAGAAAAATTCAACCTTCGATTCACATAGAAATTTGTTTTTTATTGAAAGATAAAGTAGCAACAATGGGTATTCTTAGATTCAATTAGAATACTTAAACAATAGTGGGAAATTCTAATAGTGAAAGTATGTAGGTACATGAAATATGTCACCTCAATTGTTTTATATGATTCATTGAGGCGCCTCGCCTACAGAAAGGTGTCGTTGCAGTGTTGCACCCTCTAGGGGTTCAACGAATAGTAATCTATTTTGAAGTAAACATACTATCAGATGGCCATGTTATTCTACTCAATTTATAACACCCTGTATAGTGTGGTTTTGTAAATAAATCCTGAAAAATTCTACATTGCCCTAATCAGCAGTGCCAAAATGATTCCACAAAGTAGGTACATATTCAACCAAGCTTAAAGTCGTTATGCAAACATAAATGACGAGAGCGTATTTTCCTCCTAATAATGCTAGGACCAGGAAAAAATACCGGTAGGCACGAGACCCTTACCCCATTCTCTTTCAAATGAACCGCGACCGCCTATAGTCGAAGTCTATGCAGTTTAATAAAACATAGTGGAGCGTATACAAATACATACAAATTTTGAAATGGGCATTAGTGTCACTTTTATTCGAAGTGTCTACATATGGAACGTTTCATAAATGCTTTCGTAAATAGCATTGCGCATTGTCTACATGAGAAATTTCATTAACTACCTTCATAAATAAAACATACAGCATGCGTTACCAGTAATTTTGAAATCGGTATTAATTTTAGTTTCATTCAAGGTGCCTACATATGATATTTCGTTTAACTGCGTTCATAAATAAGAAAGTTGCCATTGCGCATGCGCAAAACCAAATTTTGCAACTGGTGTTAGATTTGCCTTTATGCCAAATGCCTATGTATAAAATTTCATTTAAATGTCTTCATAAATAAGAAAGCTGGCATTGCGCATGCGCAAAACAACATTTTGAAAATGTTCTTAATTTTACTTATATTCGTAGTGTTTACATTTAAAGTTTCATTTAAATATCTTCATAAATAAAAGTTAGCATCGCACATGCGTTAAACCAAATTTTTGACACTGCGCATAACCAAAAAAATATGGGTATGCACGGAATCCTTGGACTAAGCCCTTTCAATTGAGTCCTATATCGCCAAAATCGGTTGAGTGGTTTAGAAGGAGTAGGTACATGTGACGGACAGACGGACGGACGTCAAAGTGCAGCCAATAGCGATTTTTCACTGTGAGGAAAATACGCTAAAAATTATGCATCACCTGGGATCCATTTTTATTACACCTAAATTATAAAACATTATACAATACCATACTATAATTGGCTATGCTTTTTTATAATAAAATAAATGCACCATCACGCTAATCATCATCCGTTCGTTGTCTGGTATTTCGCGAGCCAATCTTTCTCTTTTTAAATGTTGCCGATCCATCTCCTAAACTTTCAACAACTTTCTCTTTAAATTCTTTAGGTGCAGGTTCCGGTTCTGGCTCAACAACAGCTGGGTACTGATACTCTGGCTGTTGAGGTAGTTGCCAATCGACTTCCTTCGCCCTAAAATGAACCATATTAAAGTGCAGATAAAATATTGAATGTTACTCTTTTTTCTCAACCTTCCGCCACTGGCCGTATGGTGTAGACGGTCCTGGCGGTATAAGGGGTGCGTAAACCGGTTCTGGTAACGGTTCGGCTCTTCTTTCCTTCATTTTTTCGCGCGCCAATCTCGCGCGCTCCTCTTCGTCTTGTTGCAATAGCTCGTCAAATCTTATTCTCCCTTCGATTTGCTGCTGCCTTTGGACGACATCCATTTGTTTTTTTGTCGCATCCAGCGAGGCTAACTTTACTTCCTTTAGGGTTAAGAAACCCTCCGGCGGAGGTGTCTGGACGGTTTCTGTAAGTGACCTTCAGAAATGGCACATATTAACAAAAAGTTATTACCATTTGTCATGATATTGCGATAAGTGATTTGTCCGCTTCTCGACTTTTCTTGGTGCCACAGTTGTTTTCCGCTCTTGATCGTTGAACTACTTCCCTTGCCCTTTTGACGAACTGAGCTTAAATCAGGATTGGCCTCCATGTCTTTTCTATACGCCTCCAAAGCGGCCATTTCCATGTGCTGAATAGCCGCGTCGATTTTAACAGTTTCTTTTTCATCTCTTTTACTTTTTCTGTGTATTAACTTAAGACGCTTGGTTACGTTTTCTTGGTGTCGTCTGCCTTTTTCGTGAAATTCTACGCTCTATAATAATCATACCTAAATATATAAACATGTACAGAGAATTTTGCTGCATATTTAGGAGACGTATAATTATTGATAAAAGAAGAGATATTTTTCCGATTTATAAAAACTAACTAAAGGCGGTTACAGACTATGCATCTATATGTGATTAGTATTTTACAGCACGTCAGTTGCGTCCGCTCCGCCTCAGTGAACGCGTACCTTTAGCCTGCGAACAGCGACTTCTATTTCACAAATCTCTAAATCGAGGAAACCTCTAGGAAGTCCTCAAAAAACAAGGCAAAGTAAGAAACCGTTAGCGATGTCGATCGTTTCACACAAGCAGCGATTCGAAACTCCTTCTACTAGATGATCCAATACCACTGAGTCTAATAGGGTAATGCAACTTGGGCTAAACTGGGTCCCATTCTTCATTGAAAGGAACGGGCTCTAAACCCAGTTCCGAAAGCAAGGGGATAGGCACAATAGACCTTTGGGCGTGTCTAAGTGCTGATGCCTGAACGGACTCCCCTTTAATGGTTTGAAGAATTAGATATGTGGAAACGCACTGTAACAGGCTGCTCAACCCTATGCCCGCGTGTGTGTGGCCCGCCGCCTGAAGAATTTCTAATGGCACGCGCAGGCAAATTTCCAAATTCCCACTTGTGGTGGAAAGTAACTTGCGCGGAGTCACCTAGTCCAGTGTTTCTCCACCTTTTTTTACTGGTGGCCTACTTGTGAATGCTATTTATCTATGCCCCCCCCACCGCGTTAGCCCCCCCCCCTCCCCGAGAGGAGGAAGATGATCCCTCAGGACATTTTTGAAATTTTGGTAGCTTTATACGTGTTTTTAGACACATTTACGTCTTCCTCAGCCTGCACAAAAATGTATAGAATATAGGCCATTAAAAGAGGCAATTGCACAGCGTACCTCAAATACCTCCCCAAAAATGTCTACCAGCTCTATAAAATAACCTTGTACACATCAAAGTGTGCTGGGCGGCCTAACGCCATAGAAATGTCAGAATGACATGTTTAAATAAAGACAGAGACACTGCATTTGAACTGGTTTGAATAAAATATAGTTACGCATACACTTAAGCTACTGTAAATACGAACCATTACCTTGATTGAAATAAGAAATAAATAGATATAGTTTGCTATGCAGATTTTGTTTGATTAGTTTCTGAAAATTTGTCAGTAACATGGCGTTCAACTTCAATTTATCGATCTTCGCAGAAATTACTCGTTTAATTGAAACCTTGAAAAACAATAGGGAGCTCCTCGACTATCTAGAGGGACGACTATTTGCAATATTGTCAATGTGCGATGCCTTTCGGAGTATTGTGCACTGTGAGAAAACTAAACCGGAAGTCGAAAATAGTGATAAGTATATAAAAAACTTCATACTTACAGGTTTATTATCGGCAATCCAACATCTGCAAAAGTCGCAATACTTGCGCTCTTGAGACTTCCAATAGTCGGCCCTACGTGGATAAAATGGAAAATCAAAAATTAGACGATTATATATTTAATAAATATAATATTAATAACAATCCAATTGTATAGGAACTACATTTAATTAAAACGAAATATATTGGAACATTTTTAAATACGACTAGACTTCTCCTATGATACATGAAAGAATACTGGTTAAAGGAAGGAACTATTTTTCTATCTAACTATGGCATAAGATCAGTAATACACAATTAAGGAATGCTAATCTCAGATCTCACAAAAATAACATTTTTTTAATACAAACACACGACGCGCTGCTATTCACATTAAGTAGCTTCTCTAAGATTAATTAGTAAACTTAATTACTGGATTTTTTAAAGCACATCAATATAACAAGGAATGGAATAATTATGCACACTACTTTAATCTGAAAGAAAAAATATGCTGTCACAAAAATTAGCCATATCCTCCTCTGAACATAACTGTTTAGAAAAGCGACTCCGTAGGAACGTATTCCTTTTCTAGTAGCAAATACAGTTAGGGTCACTATTTGGAAACGTTTCCAAAATGGATAGAAACCAGTGTTGTAAAACTATTTCATTTCTCCACTTCACAAAAATCGGACGTTATTTGAACATATACAAAAAAATTTAAAAAAACACTTCCTCATTGCCACTTTTTGAGCTTCTACAAGACACCATTGAGAGATTTTCAATACAACAACAATTTCGGAAAAATCGTCACGAACTTTATTTTCTTATATGGCCAGCAAAAAAAATGCACACTGTATTGAGTAGCATTTTTATTACGAATTCAACGATATACGCCACAAAAGAAAACAAAAGATGAAAACTGTTGGTTTCAACAGGATGGTGCACCCGCGCACAACGCCCTAATCATGCGAGAAGAGAATACCTATCAGACAAATTTACGAAACATTGTATTGAAAATCTCTCAACAGTGTCTTGTAGAGCCCAAAAAGTGGCAATGAGAAAGTGTTTTTTATTTTTTGTATCTGTTCTAAATAACGTCAGAAAAAAATAAAAACGAAATCGCTAAATTTCGGTTTTTTGGCATATCTTCGAAAGTAGCCACATGGATTTTTTAAAACATGATAATAACACTTTAATCGCATCTTTTTTCTAATTTAACCATCGTCATAGACACCCCTATCTTGGACACAGTTTTGTGTTCATAACATTCCCATTCATCTAATACATCATAGGAAACTGGTAGATCAAAAATGTAGTTTGTACAACGATAAAGCTGTAACAGAGGCGTAACTCCACCCAGGTCTTATGGAAAGCCCTGAGATTCTGCAGTTTTGTAGGCCCTGTGATCTACGGAACTACTATTTTATACCTTTAATTTTACAGCAGTTGTAAAATTGACATTTTAATAGGTTTGAATGAGTATAGCAAGTCTCTCTTTAGCAGACAGGTAGATAAACTGATCACTTTAACGGCAAAGGTAGATAAAATGAAACAATTGATTATGCTTTCTGTGATTCTTATTAAAAATGGGACGCGGAGCACGAAATAAAATGAAGATACCATTGATATCTCAGTTGTTGGGAGAAATAGAAAATTAATTTAATATCATTCTAAACTGTAGGCACTGTAACTCATTCTAACATTGAAGTAACAATAAGTAAACCGTCATCTGTTTGCTGATAATAACAGCTTTGCTATGATGATTTAAACTCTTCCCAAAAACAAGAAAGGATATAAAAATGAGCAAACAATTAGAAGCAATTTAATAACCCCACTCTTTCTCTTCCGCACGTAACATGTCTCGTCTCTGCTCAACTCCGCCCCAAGATAATAAATACTAAGCACCTATAGAAATTTTACTAAATAAAAATTTTTTTACCCGTAAATTGTGTGACTAGTAAGATATTCCAATGTTACTATACAGAGGGAGGTCTGACAGTTGCCTTGACTGATGCCCCGGGTTCTCAGATTACGCTACTGAGTTGCAAATAACTCATAATACCTGTTTATATTGGTTTACACTTCAACCAGAGTTGCCAAAAGAAAAAAAAATTAACAACAAAAAAAACACTGAACATCGAAATATATCAAACATCTTCTTTCATTAAGTACGGTTGTTTCACTTTATCTTATTTTTTATTTCCATAGTATGGTCTTTTGCAGAGCGATTTTCAGGAACTTTTTAGCAGTTGGCCGATAGAATCTAAATACACAAAAAATAAAATTCAAAAGTAAGCACAAAAATCAAGTACGCATAATGGAAGCCATTTACGTCAGAAAAATTGATTTATGTGGCATGTTCATAGCTTAAAGAGGCTAAGTGTGTGCATAATTATACCGAATATAAGTATTAGTAACTACTATTTATAATAAAGTGAAGTACTTTGGAATCCGAATTGGTGGATCGGAGAAACATCTGTGTTGAAAATACTTTGTGAACACCCTGTATACATTTACTTTAATAATCTATGAGCGCATTTGCAAATTTCACATTCTATCTACTAATATAATAAGGAAATTGGTATTTTTTATCACAGACAAGGTAAGTAGGTCACAAATAATTATTAGACTAGATCTTCTTTTAAGGACTAATGTGCAAAATTTGGTTTCGAGTATTCATCAGTGTACTTGGTATAACTACGAATCTAAGGCCACTTGGGTTTTGGTCACTTCAATCAGTATAGGATAATGAATGTTTTCGTCGTACTCGCAATTGTCTAATAAAGCCAAATGCTTCTCCCATACGACACTGTTATACTTTAATATTTCTCTACAAGTAAAACCTTTTTTCTGTGCATGTGATATAAACTTTGCTAAGGTATTGCCCCGTCGTGGAGCCATAACAAGTGCTAAACTATCGGATGACATTACGTCCCATAAACATTTAATTAAATGAATCCTCCCTTCATCAAAAAACAAGCAATCTGCACATAAAATTACATCAAATTTCTCCTTGACAACGCACTCCTCCCATTTCAGAACGTTACAGGCAACTGGACAAGCGAACTCGTTATTATATAAGCTAGTTTGTACATTTTCGATAGATACTTTGTTACCATCGGTCAAAGTAACCTGCTTGGCGGCACCGTATTTCGCGCAGATAAGTCCCGCCAAGCAGGACATTCCGCCGCCTAATTCTAATACTGTTTTACCATCTACAATATTCAAGTTAGCACCCATAAAGTAAGTCAAAGTTTCCTCGGATGGCCATACGCAAATATTTCCGGTATTATTGAAACCCATTAAGTCCTCGGCCGAGAACGCACGAATTCTATGGCCGACATTGACGAAATATTCCCTGTCATCTACTTTCATCGAGTATTTATACCAAGTACGTTTTCTTATCTGATCAGTGATGCAATGGTCTGTTGAACTGAGCGGAAAATGGTCGAGCAGTTGCGTAGTTAAGAGCATGAAGGAAGATATACGTCGTACAGAAATCTCGTCGGTGGGACTTGACGGTTCACTTCCACTTGGACTCTGTACAAAATAATTAGAATGAATATCGACAATTTATTTTATTTTTAAACAGACCTTCAAAGCCTTTGCCAAAATTGCCCAACGCTTACGAGCGGCTTTTTTCTTTTCATTTTTATTGGTACTTAAAACATCGTTTAAATCAATAGTTCCGTTTGAATGTAGTATATCGAATTGGTCCATAGAGTTTTAAGATAGCGCATTGCGAGAGCTTGTTGAGAAATGGTGCCTGCAAAGGCAACCACACGATTAATGATGAATTAATGCTAGGAGGGATGTACGGACGCTCACATTCCTTCATGCTTTTAAATCGTTTAAGGAACAGGGATTTAAATGCAGACACAGACATAAATCTCATCTACTGAAACAAAAACAACATAAACAACGATCTACGGTTAGGGATGGTAATTACAATGTGCGTGTGTACCGTATTGTACATAGTTTTCAAAAAGCGTTTATACTTACATTATTACAAATACTTAAAAAAGGATTTAACTTAAAAGAAATTTTTCACTACACTACCAATACCAAAGACCATTGCTTTACTGCAGAGTGAAGTGCACTGCACACTGTCAAATATCGATACTATGCGGATAAATTAAGGCACTTTCACACCACACCATACTCATTAAAATGGCTGCATTCACCAGAACCAACTGACTGTATATAGAAATAAACAAGTAAAGAAAATCCCAACAAAAAGTATTTTCTAATTCCGTTTGCTTCAATTTTAAATTGTTAATAGGCCGAAAATCATGTCATTTGTAATTTTGATCCCAAGGAAATTAGGAAAGGAAGCTATTTTCATTCCAAAATATCGCTTTATAACCATTTAGGTATCACAAAATGAATAACTAAAAAACGGTACTATGCAATAAAAGAACAGCGCCTAGGCTTTGTAATATTTACAAAAATAAAAGGTAACAGGGGGTTGAAAAATTAACATGTAAAATCCTATGGGGTCTTAAAAAACTCACTGTATATCAATATATAGGTTGTTCAGACATAAGCTGCTGGATAGTTATAAATTCAATGCTGCTTGGCAAAGTTTTTGGAAACTGTAGTGCACATCACCCCCGGATTCTACGCCAACTTCGCACTACAGTAGTACGGAAATAAAGTCATCCCGGTAATGATTAGAAATGGTATGACGACCGGAATGCCAATTTCCTCAAAAAGTTACCCGAATGCATTTACGCGCAGAACGTTCAACCACATTTACTGGTTGGTAGCGCGTACGTACCAAACTTTTTTGGGTAAAAGCCATTTACCCGCCTAGGATACTTAGCTTCACCCACCACCGAAAATAGTAGCTACTGAGCCCCACCACCACGACAAGGTGTATCCCATGGGGGGAGTAATTAATCACAATTATAAATACAGACTACTACACCACTACGCGAGCTTAATTAATTCTCAATTTTTTAATCGGACTGATCCCCACGGTCCCTAATTACTGATGACTTCAAAATGACGATGACTAAATTCTCATTGGTTAGTATCTATTGTACTACCAATCCTAGATGATTTTACACGTTGTAAATGAATTCCATCTCTTTCCCAGAGCAAGCCGACTCAACAATTTCCACGGTGAGTTTATCTTCATGATGAGCAAAGAAATGTAATAATATATTTCTTAAAATTAGATGTAAACCTATTAATACGCACGCTACATCTTAACGCCAAAACAATTACAGAACCAAACTCATTGAAAACCGCACTGCGTAAAAATGACACATATTTCGCTTACTCCAATCATCCAGATAAATTCTTTGCATTATCATGAACAATATTTATCTGGGAAGACACTGCAGAACCTTGACGTTTCTTACGGCCAGAAAAATCCCATTTTACGCGAAAAATTTAAATCCAAAGTAATAGCCACCTTCAGAGGTTTAAACGTAGTCCTTATAATTACAATTTTACGTATAATAAAACCAGTAAGAGCACACGTCTAGATCTCCGAAGCTCATCTAGAATCGGAGAACATCCTGAAAAGGGTCGAAATCCAAAACGCTGGAGTTACAAACAGCAATAATTGGCGTGTGTGCAGGTAGACATCAGGAAGGACCCCAAGAGACAAACTCTTATTGTCCTTGCGGACCCAACATATTCCCTGCCCAAGATGAGGGCCACTTGCAACCATCGACTCTACGTGAACTTCACCATGAATGTCGTTCCAACTCTTCTCCAACACATATAATACATAGCTATATAATATAGCTCAATACACAAATAGCATGTGTTAGAAGAGCCATCGTTATTTGACCATAGATATATTCGTTTTGACATTGGATCAAACGAAGCGGCTGCAGCCGCATATAGAAATCTGAGAAGAACTAACTGAGCAGGAGTCAATAACTCGATAGAACTGGAGGTCATGGAGCTGTCCCACAAAAGAAGGGAGAACCTCAAATAAAGTGCCATGGTGGTACGAGAGACCCTTTCGAGTGCTCTGGCACTGACAAGGAAGCTTTTTAATAAAGCAAAAACAAGGGGGAAGGGGGTTCATACCGAACTACACTCATCGAATACCATAAGGCCATAAGGGAGGTAAAATGTGACCCATGTAGGAGGTACTGTGAGGAAATTGAACAAATTCCAGAAGGTGCCAAGCCTCCAAAGAGCTCTACAAAAAGGATCAGAGGGTTGAATCGATTCCTTGAAGAAAATTGAGGGAATTACACAGAGACCGCAAAGGAGACTTTGAACTCATTATTCTGGAACCACTTCTCAGTGGGAACAGAGGAGATTGAGTTTTGGCTCGGCAGATAGTAAACCTAACCAAAGTTTAGATGGACAGTGGAAGGCTTTCCCCCCATAGAAATCCCCAAGGATGGATGGAATATTTCCTGCTCTACTACAAGGTCTACTATAAAGAGCAAGTATTGCCCAGGGATACATAGGTACCTACTATAGCGTGGAGGTAAGTAAAAGTCGTATTCACATTGAAACCTGGATGAGACTCACACTCCCACCACTCTAGAATCAATTAAAACTGCTATGGAAAGCACGGGAGTACCTACATTCTACCATGTGTAGATGGATACCATGCTAAAACAACCTCGCGACTCTGTAGTGGTTCAGGTCAAAAATTCTAGGACAGAACCACTCCAAAATCTTTCTGGAAACCCCCAACGGAGAAATAGCACATCCATTTTAAAGCTAAGTAGGATGAAGATATAACTTATGACACAGTTGGTCATAGGCCACTGTCGGTTTAATAAACACCTGCACAAAATGGGACTGACTGACAGCCCGTTAATGCAAGGGTAGTGGTGAGCATGAAGAACACCACACTACCCCATTTGCCATTGTGAGGGATATACAAAGGTAAAGGAAGGGCTACTTAGAAATGAGAAAATTACACAAGAGGAAGTAATATTAAAGGTTCGCCCAATCAAAATCCTGGAGATACCAGAAGGGTATACAATACCAGGAAGCGAAATAGACCAAAAGATCGCAATGCAGGAACCGATTGGGACCACCCCTAGTACAAAATAATGTTATGCATCCCATTTAAATAAAACTCTACTGATAAACGTCATAGTTTAACCTTTTTGCTTTCAGAATATTTTCAATATCGATTTTTTCAAATTTTGGGTAAATATTCAGTTATCTGATTATATTTTGCAACATTTTTGGTCGATTTGAAGCGATTGGGGGGCAGGAGGGTTAAAAAGTTCGCGCATGAGTAAATTAACATGCTCGAAAATGTAGATATAAGTATTATATGCGAACTCACACATCAAAAAAATGCTTTAGCGTTTAGCCGATAATAAAAATAGGGTGCATTTACCATTTGTTTTAGTTAATATACATTACTCATTTATATATTTTTGCTTTTAATTTTCTACATATTCAACTCTGATTTGTTTGACATTTTTTATGCACTATATATTTGAATTCGAAGGTACAGTAAGTGCATATGGGAAATTTTAATTTTTACGATTTTTGTCTAATGGATTTATCAACTCGTATATCTTCCCTTTCCATTTTCTTTTGTTGTTCAGTTAAGGCACTTTAGGCCCTTGCCGATGACTATTTCGTTATATAGCAAATAGTCATGAATAGCATTTCAACGCGCATGTAAAGGTACTAGCAAACCATAAAAACAAATGTAACAAAAAAGTTTAATTTAGTCGTGGCATGTGAATCAAACAGTAGTATATTTCTTTGTGGACAAGTAATAAACTTGGTTTTAAAACTTTTACTGTGTAATTCATACACACTGTATGTACAATGGTTTGTATATTCCAAAAAAAAAATGTGAACGATTGTATAAAACAAAAAGTATAGATACAAGTACAATAAACAATAAAATAACGATACATTTTCGTTTTTCTACTCATGACTTGCTTAACTACGTCTTATCACAATGTCCGTGGCGAACCACCCACACAAACAGCACAGTATAAATAATTAACATGTATTTATTTGCGAGTTTTATATTGGACATTTGGCATCCACTCGATTGCAGCACAGGCTGGTACAAGATACTTAAAAATAAGTTAGCCGAATGTTGCCAAACATATTGAAAACGTTAACTACAACATTGTTTATTAATTGTTACTATTTCAACTGTACACGATACAACCTTATAAGTAAGATTAAAACTGTTAAAGTTTATTCTACAACGTATTGCGCTCGTCGGAAAAAAATCCGCTTCGCACAATACTAATCGGAGCATAATTTTCAACGTTTGTTTGGCATTTGATTCAGTTCAACAAGCTAAAAATTTACAAATATCTTGTTTGAGACATTTTGTTTTGTTTTGTTTCAATTTGGAAAACCTCACTTTGTTTCATGAATGTGTACATTGTGACTATCGAAGAATTAGCTTATATACAGTAAAAATAACTTATTAACTATGTAAAAATTTGGTACGAACAAACTGAGGTTTCTCTATACATAGTTGCTACTTAGTTTTAACAAAATTTATACTCTCAACTGCCACAGTATATACAAGTAATAATGTATAAACTTAAACATCCACTGTCCAAGTAATAACCGTGCAATAAATAAAAAAAGAATCTCCTTGTAACGAATAAAATTGTAACTACGTGCTGTTACAAAAATGTCTCAATGCTGCAAAGAGAATAAATTGCTTATTAAATAAAAACATGCGAAACATTAAGCCCATTCAAGCTGAGCGTAGTCCATTTGATTTGAGAGATTTAATAAGCGTATCATCACCGTAGTGATCGACGTTTCCTGTACATATTCTACTTATGATAATAATTATCGAAAATAGGGACTGTAGCGAACGAAATACACACTATGATACAAAGCAAGGTCACTTTATAAATTAACTTAAATCGTACGATACTACCAATTTGCACTTGTTTTTTCAGTTTGCTGGACTGCAACTTCAGGATTTCAACCAAGCTTGAAAATTTTCTTCACTTCCAAGCGCGCTCACTACCACGAATAAAATTCCCAATCTTCGTTATTCCTTTAGGACAGGAAGCATAAGCAGTATGAGGAAAGAGAGAGATAAGATATATAATATAAGATGAAAAATTCTGGTGTCTTTATTTTTTAGGATTGTTTATTTATAAAGTGTTCACTGTTGACTGATCATTCTCAAATCACGTTCCACTTAAATTATTAATTATCTAAAGTTTTGTTTCTTTTAAGAGTCAGATTGTACGCAATTAAAATTAAATACACTTTTTAAATAACTTAGGAAACACTGCACAGCACTAAGACGATGATGAAGCATTCATGGCTCCACCAAAAATGCCCGTCGAGAAGGAACCTACTTGTTGTTGCTGCTGCTGCTGCTGTTGTTGCTGCTGCTGCTGCTGATTGGAGGTGAGCCTTGAATGCTTCGGCATCGGGGGTTGCAAATATTCATGCCTAGCCAATGACAATACATCTATACGATCTTCTTTCCTATACGCTAAACAGGAACGAATGAAACTCTGAAACAATAAAGGTACTTAGACTATAAGTCGAATGAACAGTGGAAGACAACAAATTAACTAGTAAAGCAACCCTAACAAAAATTTCAGTCAGTGGTGACACATAGATCGTTTTTGCTACTGACATTTCGCAATGAGTGAAAATGGTATTTTACAATATCCACGAGTTGATGTGGTTCTCTCTACTACTGCCATTACAAAAATATGCTCATTACATTTGTCACCAATTACAGTAACTTAAAAATGCTACAACTTTGGTTAATTTTCTAATCGGTACAGTTTCTTCTCTGATAGGATAAAAAGTCAGGAAAAAATCATAATGAAATATTGAGGAAGTAGAAATAAAAAAGAATAGAGAACTGAAAGACGAAATACGTGAAGTAAATCAGAAATGAAAAAAAAGGTAATTTACAGGGTGTTCTATTTAAAAAATTTTTTGTTTCCGGTCAAACCCAAAGTGAAAAAAATTGCCATTATGACCAATGAATTATCTCTTTAGAAAAAAAAAACGGTTCATAGATAAACGATACACGCTGAAGAAATTCCCAAAGCCAAACTGAGAACCACAATATTTCTTAATATTTTTGAACTTTCAATTGCCACATTCTCTTCTCTCATGCTTGAAGAAGTGGCATTTCAAGGTGGCTTATATGATTTATGATCAAAACTGAAGATAATATCAGCTCCTACATTTAAATTGACAATTGCCCCACATACTTTGCATATTAAGCGCATTTTCCAACTAATGTTTGAAGGTGCTATCTATTATGAGCACTTTCTCCGTCCGTCCGTTTGTTCAAGGCCTTTAACTACGCCTACCGTTTTCAAGATATTTAATGTGTGCATGTAGTAATTTTAACCACATATACTTCTAGTGCAGACAAGCATATTGTAAAAATCAGACGTGTGCATACGCAAACGGCGCAAAGTCAACTTTCTGATTAATAGATATTTTTTTTAATTTAACCAAAGATTCTTCTAGTAAAGGCAAACATATCGTATATTTTAAACATCAGGCGTACGCATAATGCTAATTTTCTTATAAGAATATTTATGCCATAACTTATTTTCCTTTGTACACATAAATAGTGATTACATGACATTTCGAGAAGTACTGATCAATTCATGGAAAATGCGCTAGCCACTCGCTTTGTTTTCTTTTTTCTCCTAATTTTTTTCTCTCCGCCCATTCTACATATTTCTAGTTGCCAACTGTTCAAAGCGCTTTTTTGTTTGCCAATTCCGTTCTAACATTCTTGATAGCTACAGGGGTTATTCGTTTCTTCTAATGGTTCCTTTATTTCTTCCATTTTGATTTTGCCATATTCCTTGAACTTCGCTTTTATTTTTTAACTTGTGCTCTTTTGATGTTTATTTAATACTTTCTAGTAGTTCTTCATTTTTGGCCGTTCAAATGGTGACAAATACTTTGTCTCTGTTGCATTTCCTGAAATATTCTGTAGGTCGTAACGCTGGTTGGTTGCTCATGGGTGAAAATATCCCAAGCCGTAACTTTTTCCTCTTTTTAGTAGCCTGATATAGGCTTTTATTTGTTGTGTAAACAATGCCATTTAGACGTTACTTCGGCCTGTACACCAAGAATAATGACAGGACATCCTGTATATGAGAGATTATTTCAATTTATTAAGTAAATCTTAGAGCCCCTTCTCAAGAGGCGTTTTTAAAGCGCTGTAGAGTGGCGCCTCTGGTAGGAAAACGCTGCTTTATATCGACGCCTTCACACGGAGCGGCGCTGTAGCGCGTCTGCAACGTTGCGGGATGTTCAATTCTGTTGTATACATACTTGTGAAATCTCCAAAATCGACACTGAGGAAATGCATATAAAATTTGTTAAGAGTCTCGAAGGTCATCCTACAACGTATGATGAAAAACCTTTCTCTACTCTACATAGAGGATGGGTATGAACCCAAAATTGGCGCAAAAAGCAAAAGGTCGACTGGGCCCATCGCGATACACAGCTATTTTATTTCAGTTTCGCGGGTGTCACTTGTCGGCGCCCGGCGAAACACGTCGCATGCGACCTGGTAGCGCTGCTGAGCGACTTGACAGTTGTGCCCGCGACCCACACAATCGTGTACCGCGCTACTCCGTCGCGCCACTCTGCAGCGCTTCAAAAACGCCTCGTGATAAGAGGCTTTAAGAGACTATTACGAATTAAGCACAAAGTTAGTTCGTTTCATTTGAATTTGTATCTCAGTGTTTGTGTTTTCTCTTAGAAATTTATTAGATGCGTTTAAAATTTATTGCTTTTGTAAATTACTCAATTTAGTAGTAAGGTTACATCCGATCGTTTACGATAGGGAGTTTTATTATCACGCGAAAATTAATTAACGCACGTGTTCTGGTGCTGATAACGAAGACGGGGGTGTTTCAAAAAACTACGCGTTTAATATTGGAGAAGCGGGAGCGCTTGGCGTGTTACGTCGTGATTGGCGATTTTTTTTTAAAATTCGTAAAGAAGACTATTTTATGGTAGAGGTGGTGTTTCTTTAAAATACTGGAAATGATAAGAAAACGCGGCTGCCAATTTTGTGACGGTTGAAGAGCGTGTCCATTTGTACGGTCAGTCAGCCTGTTTTTTCCGACCAAGAATTGCAGTGGAATTTATTTTTTCAAAATTTCAAAAACTAATTTCCTATTCGTGATTTTCATGTTCAAAATCGCATAGATAACAAATTTCATCGGAATGAGAATTTTTTTCGTACCCCCATCTAGGGGTGCACCCTTTCGTTGTAGGAATTTTGAAAAAAAAATTGCAAAATCACTTGTGGAAGTGACTTGTGCTTGTTTTGATCCCCTCTCCCACCCAATTTTTTTTTACATAAATTTTTTTTACATACATATGTGTAACACCCTGTATAGCTTGTCTATAATACAGACAGAAAAAATCAGAACAAGATGAAAACTAAGAGTATAATGAATAATTTAGATAGGAATAGGAAATATTGCTATTACAATATTGGCAACATAAAGGGACATAGAGTAAGAAAACCTAGAAAAGTATAAGGGAATAATACCCATTTACTAGTTATTAAACAACGGGTACACACAAATGCAGAAAATTAAAAAAAATTAGCTGTCATCTTGTATTGTATTACAAAATAAAAACAATGAAACAATGCAACTTACTGGACGACGATACACATGACTAAACAGTTCAGGTTATATTTAAAAAGTTACAATAGGACAGAAAAACAACGCAATAAGACCGCAAAATAAAAAAAAACATGCTGGAATTAGTATTACTATAAAATAGTACATAAGTAAGAAGGAAGTAAATTAAAAACACCTAGAAATTAGGGCAGTCTAAATAACAGGTTAAAAAGGTACAAAGCATTTTTTACTTATAATTGCACAAAACGTTTGTATTTTATCGAGTAAATTTGGGTTGTTTAGGTCATGAAAATCTGTTGCCTAGCAATTTCGAGTCCAATAAGTGAAAAAACCACTAGTGCATTTGTTGCTGGAAAAGTTGCAGGTAACTTTTGCCGCCGTCAAAGTGACAATTGCACTGCGGCTTATGCGATTTTTTATACATGAGTTGAATTGTCATTAGAAAATACTACTATTTGCATATTTCACTATTCATCTGACTCGACGGAAGTCACCTACTGTACTGATTTTTTGGCTGAAGTCGAAATTAAAAATTTAAAAATAAATACATACCTTGGCCTCATTTGTAACCGCAGGTTTATTTGCAAATTGAACTTCTGTAGCTTTTAAAATAGTATTTTCTTCTAAAATTGTAGCTTGTGATTGATTGTGTCCAAATGGCTTTTTACCATATAAACATTGATAAAAAATAACCCCGACACTCCATACATCTACTTTAGAAGATATTTTTGGAGGATTTTTACCGACTACAAAACATTCAGGAGGTAGATACCTAAAAAGAGATTAACATTCAGTGTCAGTGTCAGTAAAATGAAATGATTGATGATAAACTTTATTCAGTCCCGTCTTGAAACATGTTCGCCAACACATTTAATTCTGGGAACTAGTGTATCATCATTTAGAATAATTAATGCAAACACTAAAAAAAGGGGAGTACTTACCAATACGTGCCTGCTCCTTGTGATGTAAGGTCCATACCCTGATCCGGATTATAATTTTCTTCATCCATAACTTTACTAAGGCCAAAATCTGTGATTTTAATTTCGCCACAGACATTGCCTTCGGTGAGCAAAATATTTCCAGGTTTTAGGTCGTAATGTATCACGGGAGGTTTAATTTCATTCAGGTACTTTAACGCAGACACAACCTGCATCACTATCGATCGCGCTTCTCTTTCCGGTATTGTCTTATGCTGCTTAAGGTAAAAGTCAAGGTCGTGACCATCACAGTATTCCAAAACGGTACAAAAAGAATTGGCGTCTATCTCGAAGACATCGTAGAGTTTAACAACTCTCGGATGATCCAAGGACTTATGAATATTGTACTCCCTTAACGCGTGCTTAATGTAATTCGCTTTTTTATCCTCCTTCCAATCCTTATTAAGCTGATGAACTTTACACGCTACGTATCTCTGCTCCTTCAAATCGAACGCCTTATGCACCTCGCTAAAACCTCCCTTGCCCAGCAGCATAAGCAGGAGATACCGATCGTTGAGCACTGGATGGTTATTAAATCGCGATTGATCTTCGTTGTGAATACGTTTTAATTCTCTAATATGCAAATTTCTTTCCCTTTCTAACTTTTCCATTTCCAATTGAAGATCAGCATCTTCTTTTTTCAGTGCGCTTTGCCTTAACTGAAAGTAAAAAACACATTTTTACTCAATTTAGTATTTTTCGGAATTGTAATACAGGGTGTAACAGGTAAGTTTGTAAAAAATAATTTAAAAAATGGGCGCAAAGAAATATTTAAAAAAAGTAGAATATTCCTTAGAACATTTTTAAATGTGATGCACCAAGATTGATGAAATTGGTGAAGAAAATCAAATCCCATTTTTTTTTAAATTTGAATAAATCCAGTACTTGCTGTAATTTATCATATTACTTGTCCATAATTTATATGTATTTATTTTTTTATTGGACAAAATTAACATTAGCTATCTTTCGATTTTGACATGCATCTAATTTATTTATTGGTATTAATTAAACAGAATTTTTTCATGTATTGAGTGCCCCCCACCCTCAAAAAATTATATATAATATACAAATAATACATATTAGGTGTGTTATTGTTCCTGCGGTTTGTTATGTACACAAAATCAAAAGTTATATAGATTGAATTAGTTCAAAAGACATTAAAATGGCACTATAAATTTCTGGAATTCTGTAATTCTACAAATTTTGCAATTCACACTTTTTGCTGACATTTTAAAAAAAAATCCAGTTTTTTTAAATTAAATTTCAAGAAATATTATGAAAACTGCCCTGGAATCTTTCTGGAATTTCCCAGAATCTCTGGAAAATTTCATTTGTATCTTATGAAAATTTTTGAATTGGTTTCTGGAAATGTGTAATCTTCCTAAAACTCGTTTGAAAATTTTACCGTAGTCAGAGAGTCGGTTACAAAAGCAGTTATTTCTCCCCGTTTCAGTTTTAACTTTTAAAATCATTTAACAAAAATTGAATGTCTAAAAAAATTTTTTTAACTTTCTTCTTTCTTGGAAAGATCAAGAAAATATTCTAGCATCCCAGATTCGTTTGGAGACCTTTGTATAACCTTCTCTGAAACGCTTTCATATTTACCTACAACATTCCCTGCATTGGGATATTCAAAGGACAGATAGGAGAAGATAGTTTTTCAATAACAGTCTCCACTAGAAAGTAAAGAAAATGTCAAGAAAAGTTACTTTGGCCATTAGGGAAGATATGGGAAAGATACATAAGAAATAAAAACTTTGTCTATCAGTGTTAAAAAATGCCATTGCGTACTCCAAAAGAACTTCCCGAAGATTCCACGTCACCGGGGAAAAACGGAAATGGGGGACGAAAAAAAAGGAGATTACCCAAAAGCGTTACCAAGTTCGACGGGACTGCTAGTTGTTGAATAAAAGATTTTTTATTGTTAGCATACTGGTTAACTAAATTATCAATAAAAAACGTACACAGTGTAAAATTGTCTGTAGACTCCTAAAGCTCATTTTAAAATCCAAGTTTAGTAACTACATATGTATAACCTACCGTTTAATAAAAATCACACAACAGATATACAGTGTCCAAGATTAACGATGTCTATAATGGGGAGATCTTGGAAACCATAGAAGATTCGAAGATGGTCAAATTAGGGAAAAGTGGCGCCAATTAATAAGGTATTATCGTGCTGTAAAGAACACCAGAAAATTCCGATTACTTCCTACGCTATACCAGAAAAACTGAAATTTGCTGTTTTGTTTTAATTTTTGTCTGGTGTTAGATACAGAAAAATAAAAACACTTCCCCAGTGCCACAACATTTCATTTCGGAGAAGAGATACCACGCGATCGTGCGAGAATAGTTATTGGACAAGTGAGAGGTATAGGTTATTTGCGATTTCGTTTAGCTGTAAATCATGTAGTGTGTAATAATGACCAATAAATGCCGATTACCGCTTAAAAATACACAATACTTCAAAAGATTTAAAGTGCACAACATGCATTTTTGCAACAAATCTTCAACATGTTCTGAAACAACATCTCAAAGCACAACAGCCTTCAAAGCATTTAAAATGTGCACAGTGTGATTATAGAACGAACGAAAAATCAAATTTAGGTAGACTTTTGCAACATATTTGGAAATCACATCTCTTAAGACACAAGTCTTCAGAGGATTTAAAATGTGAACAGTGTGATTTTGTAACAATTCACCACAATGCCCTGAAACTGCATTTCTTAACTGTGAAATCACAAAGGATTTGAAATGTGCACACTGTAATGGCAGTATAAACGCTGCCACTTGCTACCAAGGATTTGAACTTTTCTTAATTGTTATTTTTTATTTCTTATTTGTTATTTTTGTGACCATAAACTGGGCTTAAAGTGTAATTATCGTATTATAAAGAAAACCAGAAAATTCCTATTACTTCTGAAGATATGCCAGAAAAACCCAAATTTGGCAATTTTTTCCTGATGTTATTTGAACAGGTACAGAAGAAAAACATTCTCATTGCTTTTTTCGCTCTACAATATACCGTTGAGAGATTTTCAATACAAAGTTTCGTTTCAGAAAATCATCATCAACTTTATTTATTTATACTTATGGCCCTTAAAAGAAACATACTTACTGTATAAATAAATAAAGTAAATCTTAATTTTAGTATAATTGTAATTCAGTGTCGGGTGATAAAATAGCCTATCATAATATCTTACATCTGTGATAACCAATTGTGATTGCTGTGTTAGGGGTAATTATACTGTATATGGTATATGTAGGTATTCATTCGATTATGTAATTAGTATAAATTGTACAATTCACAACAATGACGCGTGTGAAAGTGCAAATTTCAAACGCAATATCTATCTACTGAGTAGCATTTTTTATACCAATACAACAATGTACGGCACACAAGGAAAAAACAAAAGTTGGAAACTGTTGGTTTCAACAGAACGTTTCCACTTTCTAGGAAATTTGCCCGATAGGCATCTTTGCACAATTAGGGAATTCTGCACAGGTGCACCTTCCTATTGAAACCTATAGTTTCCAACTTTTGTTTATTCTTTGTTTGCCGTACATCGTTGTATTTGTAATAAAAAATACTATTCAATACAGTATGTACTTTTTTTACGGGCCATATAAATCAAGAAAATTGATGATGATTACTCAAAAACGAAACGCTGTATTGAAAATCTCACAACAGTGTCTTGTAGAGCTCAAAAAGTGGCAATTAGAAAATGGTTTGTCTGTCCCTTATACCTGTCTAAACTGTTTATCCGATCACGATGAAACTTTGGGGAATGGTTAGACGTCAGTCCGCAAAGGTTAGTATACTTTCCAAAATTCCCACTGGAACAGGGAAAACGGGAATGGGGTGTGGGATTTCCTAAAACAGACATGAATATTGAATATCCTCACGGCAATACAGCCAAATTGCGATCAAAAGCCCACCTGATCAATATTAGAAAACCTTTAAAAATCCCAACTAAGCTTTACACACAGAGTGGTCACTTTGCAGTATGTGAAAAAAATTAGAGTATTTGAAATTCAAAATTATGCATACAGTTAACTTTTCTTTCAAATGTTCAAACTTAAAATTTGGATTTGATATTTGCGAATGTTCAAAAACCTTCAGAGGGAAAAGCACATATCCAACTGTAACAAAGGACCTCTAAATTCTGCCCATTGATTTTTTTTGACAAACTTCAGGTATTGCATTCCAAACATTAAAGAACAAAAATAAAAAGACACTTACTTTTAATATTTCATCAGCCTCATAATACTCCTGTAAAGTTAAGGAACCAGGTACTGCATCTGGCTTTAGAAACGTTGTATCTGTGCCATTATGCATCGCAGAATTATTTCTTTTCCGACCACCTTCACTATTCGAAGGCCTTTTTTTACCTAATAATTTTTTTTGTCTATCAATTTCTTCTCTCTCCGACGTGATTTCTTCCTGCCGCCTGCAAAATCAAACGCTCAAGTTTGAAAGACGACTTAAAAATGGCAAACTCATTACCTTGCGAGCTCCTGAAACGCGTGTCCGTCCGTCCAGTTCTCTTGAAACGTCGCCCCTACCCGTTGAGTAACAAATTGTCCTAACCTAAGTCTATTTTGCATACATTTTTGCCGCGCCTCCTTTTTTTCGATTGAACTTTTTTCCATTAATAACTTTTTTACTACTTCAATGCACTTATTTATATGTTGCTTGTGCTGATCTATGGTTTTTTGTTGCGCTGATATTTGGTGTCGAAGCTCCTCATTCGTTCGCGTGAGTTCTTCAATTTTATTATTTCTTAATTCCAGATCCGATGACGCTTGCGTCTCAAACTCTTGTATCCTTTGACACGTCAATTCAGTCTGATTAACACGATTAAGCTGTAGATTTTTTTTGTCGACTTTCCTCGTCATTATACATACCTGTACAAGTTTACTAACCATTGTGGGGAGAGGAGGTCTAGGAGGTTGCTGTTTGTAAAATTCAAATGGGGTCGGTGTCACCGGCACCTGTGGTGATGGTAACCCCACCTGTTGGGGGGACGGTGGAAACTGAAACACAAATAACATATTTTTTTAATCCCAAATCAAAATTCTGCGTTAATAATTTTGGAAAAAATATTTTGAACCCAAAAGTAATTTTAAAAATGTCTCTTCCTACCCTATGGGGTCTGCCACGAAATGGGGCCATGATGTTTGTACCCAAGCTACTCAGACGTCATGTTAACCCAAATTTTTAAAATAATAAAAGCCCAATAAAAAATGAAAAATTTGACTCTTATGTACATTATGATCTGTACTTGTCTTATTAACGAATAAAATTTTTAATAGTGGAAAACAAATTAATTTATACCAATTAACACAATTGCTACATAAAGTAACTTTCACTAAAATGTTAATAATTATTACGAACCGACATTTTAGGCGTCCTACATACATATCACATAAATGGAGAAAATAGTTGCAAGTAAAATTCTTTTCCTCTATATGATGATAGGATTTCTATACAATCTGTTATGCAGTTACTTTTTCAATGAATGAGTTTATTTTAAGCTGGATTTGCAATCGTTTTTATTGCACTATAAAACCATCGGAATCTGGTACTACAGTATAAATTATTATCTTAATTACGATCAGGTTGCGAAAATTATTTAGGGTGACGTATTGGCAACTATCTACATTACATAGATAAATCTTACCATTGGGTATGGTTGTTGCGGCGACGGACTTTTCGCTCCACCGTGTCTAATAGGACTATTGCCCGAATGTTTATTACTAAAATAATCGTTAAATTTTTTACTATCTGTAGATACAGGTCTAACGCCTTTAATCGTCCCCCCTGTATCGTCAACTTTCCGTTTCCTTTTTCTTTCTGAAGGTGCTGTTCTTGGTAATTTTTCTGGAGTATTCGAGTCCACCTCTTTATCACTGTGAGACGAACCTGCAACATAAAAAACATGGCTATAGCAACGACAATACAGTGTTCAAATATCAAAAAATTAACTACAAACATTATTTACTATGCCGCATCCGTGTTCGAATTATCTAACCTGACTAGATTTATTCTTCAATCGTACATGAATGAGAGGAACACGTAACACAGAAACAGATGGATTGATAAATCGTGTGGTTGCAGCACTCGCTATCGTTACGTGCTGTAACAACATATAGTACTTTACGAAACCGAAGAAGAGTCATAAGTAAACCTTTTTATATTGGCATCTACCTGTCAATTAGTAGTTTGACTCGCCTACCTGACACTAATATACGGACATGACAGTAGAAATAATTTTGCCCAATGGCGTAAGTCAATACCTCCATATATCATTCCATGATTAATCATAGATTCTCATATTATTGGTATAGTGGAATAAAGATGCTACAGAAAACAAATTTACGTACCATCCCCAGAAAACAAAAAACCTGTTTTCGTCTTAGCTCTATATGCAGACAACGGCGGACTGACAGACATACATTTACTAACTGCTCTAAAAACACTAACAAATATTTGAAACTAAAACATACACCTCAAGGCCCTTCGTTGTTTATTGAAAGAAAACAAAAGGAATCGAATGAACACATACAAATGTATGGTAATCGTTAACAAATAAATAGAACAATGTTTTTCTTTAGCTCAAACCACATAGTGTTTGTAGATCAATAACGTTCCTGCGGTGTAATCAACAGAAAAAAACGCCATGTATAACTATAACCTTGGCATCGTGTTTCAAAGTTAGACGTGAACCATGCGGACGGGGGTTGATATGTAAATATAGTCAAAATCACGGCCAAATACAAAATTTTCACATTTAATAGATACAAGCTCATTGACCCAAAGCTTGTAACATCCGTTCAATGAAATGAATGTACGATATCATATCTTGAATTTGACGTCACGCGTTTTCGCCAGGAATGACACCAGTGGCGTAACTACAATGCCTCAAAGGTACGCAATGAGGACGGGCCCCGACTTAAAAGGGGCCTCGGCAAAAATGTACAACAAATTTAATTCGTTTATACAAAATTCTGAAAAAAAATTGAAAATTTCCCAAACTCCTTCAATGGTATGCTTCTATTAATTATTTAAATATTTTCCGTTCTTGAAGGAAGAGATAAAACGTATAAAAGTGTAATGCAAATGCTGGCTAATGTTTTATTTACGAAGGGCCATGCACCTGCTTTTTTTACAGTTTACAATTACAGTCCGAAGAAAATTCTGAATCATTGTTCACGGAGAGTAAACATAGGTGAAAAATCTGGAGCAATATCTGCAATATACAAAAATTAACAATCCGAGGAAGTAGGTAGGTAATTCTTGATTTTGAATAATTTAAATCTGACTTTAATCTAATACAAGATTTGATATGTTCAAAAGTCGAAACTCTATTAGATTTAAAAACAACCCCACTCCTTTCTCATTTGTCAAAAAAAATATTCCGAAGTCTCTTACATAAAGTAAATGAATTACTTTGTTAATTAGCGGGACCTTCTTCAATCTAGAAGGTATCTGGAGGTCCTGGATACGGTAACCTTAGCCTGAAGTTGTATTTCGAGATGAATGCCGCTAAGTAATTTTAACACTCCAGCATTTACCTCTGCGCGGGCGAAACAGTTTAAGACATTAAAAAGGCAGATTCGAATGAAGTCACTAATCAAACTAAACGAGTTTAAACATCGAAGGAACTGGCCAATATTAAACAAATCAAAATAAGGATAACTTTTAAAGTGAAACAATTAAATAACAAACAAAATCAAGAGTTACCTACCCCTAGTTACAAATAGCCGAAGTCAATACAATAAAACGAAGTTTTTTTTGTTTGACAATTAAGTTCGAACAAAATCAACTGGACTCTGATTGAACGCAGAAAGCAGTGACGCTAAATTTTACAATGGACCTGTGAACCAATGAATTACAAAATGCAAAATCAGCAAAGCTAAATCAAGACACTATTTTATACATCATACAGATTAACATCGCTTAAAAAATGCTGATATAAGGAAAGGGCCCCCAAATATTTTGAAGACGGGCCTCTAAAATGAAGTTACGCCACTGAATGACACTGTTTTATTGTCCATTAAAATTTCTAACACTAATTGAATTGAAACAGTCCGCCATATTGAAAAGGCAAACCTGACATTTTAGTGTGCTTTGATTGGTTAGTTTCTGTATAAGTTTAGAAACATTCGACTTGCACCAACTTGATCCTTTTGCTGTGTTGTAGTTTCAATGTGGAAATGCTCCTAATATTGATTTAGGATTTTATACTTATAAGTTTGTATTGTTCGTCTATCCGTCCGTGTGCGAAATAATTCATTTAGGACGCGGCCACGGCCCAATCGTTTGGAAATTTGACTTTTCTAAAATTTAACACCTTGAACGTGCAACGAATGAATAAAATTCCCATCTAAGACCTTAAACTTTTTATAGCTAAAACCAACATTCATGCCACAATTTTGTTGAGAAAAC
Organism: Photinus pyralis; assembly: GCF_008802855.1. Classification (NCBI taxonomy): domain Eukaryota; kingdom Metazoa; phylum Arthropoda; class Insecta; order Coleoptera; family Lampyridae; genus Photinus; species Photinus pyralis. Next base: position 176,993 of record NW_022170738.1, read on the forward strand.
AATCCAAAAAGACTAAAAAACCAAAAAGTGAGAATTATCACCAAAAACACAGAAAGAATTAGATGATTATGGTTTACACACCGTGTCCAAGATAAGGATTTCTATCATGGGGAAGTTATTTGAACAGATACCAAAAAATAAAGAATACTTTCTCATTGCCACGTATGTATGAAGCCCTAGAAGAAACCGTTGAGAGAATTTTAATACAACATTTCGTTTCGAAGAAATCATCATCAACTTTAGTTTGTTATATGGCCCGTAAAAAAGTACACACTACCAAACCAGATGAAAACGAAAATGATGAATCAACTTTCTTATTTATTAATATATTTTGTTCAAATTTTAACCACAGACCAGTGGCGGATTCAACAGGGGGCGTGTTATAGATAACTTAATTGACAGTATTTCCATTACACCACTTTCTATCTTTCTAAATATGTGCACTACGTAGAAGCTATTCTTACACTATGGTACAATCTGTTCTCCGTAACCATTGGGGGATGGTCTTTGCGACTGAGGGAAGTTTAAAGTTTTATATTCGCAACGTGCCCCCCTTGAAAAGTATCTCTGGATCCGCCACTGCCACAGACACTTCTAGTAAAGGTAAAAAAAATCGCATATAGTAAAAATCTTTGAAATTTTAACCAATAATGCTTTTAGTAAAAACAAACGTATCGCATATTGTAAATATCAGATTTAGGTGCGCATGCGAGATATCTTTTTGAAATGTTAAGCACAGGTGGTTCTGTTAGAGGAAAACATAGCTCATATTGTAAACATTAGCGCAGTCTATGCGCAGTGCCAACTTCCATATTTATGAATATATTTCTTTGAAATCTTAACCATAGATGCTTCTAGTAAAGGAAAACATCACATGTAGTAAAAATCGAAGACTACAAATACCTCGACTCTCGACAAATACCATTAGTAAAGGCAAACCCGTCGCACATAGTAAAAACCAAATGCGCGCGTGCGCAGACTGAAAATTGCCAACTTTTTTACTTATAAAGTTCTCTCTAATTTTTAACCATAGACGCCAGCCAAAACAAATATAATAGAATTATTTTTCAAAAATGCGCTAAAAATTACACTATCAGTGGCCCAAAAGGGTGCATACTACAAACAAATTCTGATCGCGACAGAATTTGGTATTTGAAGATTCTTCCAAGATGAAAAAATAACGAATCCAAAATGAATTTTCAAAAATTAAATTGAAAAGAATTCCATGGGCATGGAGATATTTGGTCATACAATTTATTATATGTATCATAGTTTATAGTAGATATAGTGTGGAATAGCCAAATGGAATGAATTTATTGTTTTAGTTACTGTACATATTTATAGCCAATCCTGTAGCTCGTCAAATTTAAATTATAAATTGACATTCTTCAACCCTACCTTCAACCCCCTTCGAGTGACAGTTACAGTCCCCAATTTTTTTAATGGGAAGTATGAGCTTGTGATATGTCGTTTGAAAAGTATCTTCATTCTCTTTCAAAAAAATTTCATGAGGGTTGAAGGTAAAGATAACATACTTATTTTGTTTTAAATAACACTGCTGCGTCAATTGATATAGTGTCAATCAACAACTTACTTCTCTCAAAAGGGTGACAATTCTTACTATTTATCCCAAGACGCAGTATGAAGTGCTATACTATAACCCTGAATTGACCAAGAGCCGATTATCGCCTCATTTAAACTTATCTGATAGATAATATCCCACGTGAAAAAATGTTTCCGTGAAGTGCAAACTACCTGTCTGACGCAAAACCAGTCCTAAGTGTTAAATGATCAATTGTGTCAACTGATAAACCATAAAAATCAATCTATTGCAAGTTTAGTACGTGCTCTCTACAGCACAAAAATTTTGTTCAGTATAATGTCAATCTTCCGGTTTAACTGGAGATTGTATCTACTAATTTTTTTAATGGTCTCTACATCCTGCATATCATTTATTTTTAAATATGCAATAGAAAAACTAGGATAAAAATACCAATAGATTCTTGTTTAATGAAAAATACAGGAAAAAATTTGTGGTGGCTAGCAGGGGTACCACCTGTGCATGCGCGATTCTGTCCTTTTATGTCTAAGAATGTATGTGTATTGGGTTCCAATCGGTTCAGCGGTTTAGCTAGAAAGCGGAGTTTGACACACGATTCTGCCCAAAAGCGTTTCAGATCTTCCTGTTATGTCTAAGAATATGTGTACAAAATTTGGTTCCAAGCTCGCTTCCAAGCGGTTCAGCCGTTTAGCCGGAAATGAGAGTACAGACGGACCGGCGGACCGATATCATAGAAATTTTGTTTAATTCGGATTCCTGATGCTTCAAAACGTGTATTTCCGTAAAGAAGTGGGGGTTATTTTTTTACCCCAATGCATTACTAACCTACGGGAGGTAAAAATAACACTCATTAAAACTCATAACCTCCAAAAATGAAACCGTTATAGCAAATGCTTAAGATGTTCGTCGTTTCCAATTGGGCAATCAAGAACCTCATCAAAGCTTCATTCTCCAACAGCTTTTTGGACAACTTGTGGAGGGCTGTGCAATTTCCGGTTAAACCGGAAATAATCAAAAATGTCTAAATATTATGCACAACTCTCGTGCAGATAAAGCGCATTTTTTAAACCGACACTCCTGCAAATATTTGCTCTTAAAGTTTTGCCCTCACCAATGAATACATTTCTTCTAGACGTCCCAATCACTCTTTGTGAGTACCCTCCTCCGACAATCCGCTCTTGAAATATAAGAAATTAAAACTGATCACAAGGAGAACTATCATTGGTAGGAATTGATTCTCTTCGTTGAAAATATGATTTTGTTTGAGTTTTGTCCGTCCGTCCGGACCCACATTTGCGGTTTTGAACTAGTTTTAGAGGAATGGTACTAGAGCCCTGGATTTTTTTGCACACATGCATCTAGAAAAAAACTTTAATTTTCACTTTGTTACGACCCTTCGTTCTCCAAAATATATCATATCTCCGTTGCTAGGAATCCGATCCGGCCGATTGGCATGCCGTTGGACTTTCTCTTTGTGAGTATCGACTTCCGGCACTCTGCTCTCAAGATATTCGCATATGAAATTTTTACCCTACCAGCGGATGTGTCTCGTCCAGACCTTCCCTTTCCCTTTGTGAGTACCTGTTCCCCCACTCCGTTCCCCAAAATATATTAAATATCTCCGTTACTAGTTATCCGGTCCGGTCGCATGTGGTACCGTTGGATGTGCCTCAGAGAGACCTATCACTGTCCGTTTTTGAGTACCGACACCCGATTCTCAAAAATTTTGACCATACCAAGGGAATTTCATAAAGAATGCTCCGCAAATAAGATAATCATGGCGCAGTAGATCGTTTGTGCATCGCTCGAACCTAATTAAATCTGCTCGCATTCGCAAACACGACTTCTAATCCAGCTCATATTTCATAGCACTGATCCTTGAACTCGTAGAAATCCATTGACGAAATCGCTGTCTCTTTTCGGTCTCGAGTTAAACGAAGAACAGACGGACAAAATCATCATATAACGGCAATTATTTTTCTTCCGAAAGACGCGAAAACGATATTAATGACCTATCTCAAAATGTGATTCCCGGAGTCTCTTCTCTCCTGACTTTTGCCATGCTCCTCAGTAGCGTTAAATTTCGTCACAGCTGATTTTGTGTGATATCCTTAATGATAGTGATGATAATACTTGCTGGAAAACGTCTCGGCATTAAAGCGGCGTTCATCCACCCAGATAACTTTCTGTAATATACCAGGAATATTCAAAAATGTATATTTGAACATGCACTAAACACCATTGGGAAACAAAAATTAATGTATTTTTTCGCGAAGGATCCACGAATGACGTCACATATGACTTAAACGCGAGCAACATTACAAGTATAGCGATCGAGCAATCCTTATAATCATCCTTGGGTTCTACCTACCTATACTAAAGATATGCGAATATCTCAGATATTATGAGAATAAACTTAAAAGATTATTCGCCATGTATTCCGAATATTTTTAAAACATGAATATCACTTGGAATATTCTGAACATAAACTTTATAGAATGTATGGTTTTGTTTATATCAGTGGAAAGATTATAGTTTTGATAACTCAGAGGTATAATTTGTTTAGGGGGGTACCATTTGAAAAATATGACATTTGGTGAAAGTCAACCCAATTTGTTCGATCAAGTACCTAAAAACAATTATGTGACTGTGGAAGAGGTCTTAACCTGTGTCTCAGTTCAAAACTTAGCCGCCTGAGCGATTTAGTTTCTCTCAAAAAAAATTTGGAAAAACTGTCAAATTTTGACGAAAAAAGGTTATAACTTATAATAGCAAAATCGTTAAAGTTAGGGGTATAACATGTTACATAAAAAAATAAGTACTTTTCAAATGTTCCATTCAGTGCTCGATTTTAAAAAATGCAAGTTTGATACGCCACTGGAATACTTTAGAAATATGGCGCCGATAATTGATAATTTTGCTGTATGACTTTTTCGGTATCTTTTATGATAAAGGAATTATGATCCGAGGGGTCTTAAATGCTACACCCCTACACTACACAATATTGCACTAATGGAAATGTTTGTAGTGGCGACATCTAAATAAACTTGAGGAAGATCCAGACTGTCAATTTTCAGTGCCTGAATTCATATATATAAAAGCCGTTTTACAGTTAACAATTTTTCTTGCGTGCAATTTAACTTGCTGCAAGTTTTAGGTGCAATTAAAATTGCCAGTGGCTTTACAGTTGGCAATTTTTGTGATGCAACAATCATTGCAAGCGTAAGTACCAACCCTACCCTAGACAAGTACCAACCTTTAGGAGGTAAAAGCAAATGTCTACAAAGATGGATGAAAATATAAAGGTTAAATTATTCATTATTATTATTATTTTGTTGGGATCTGCGCTGCTTCTGCAAGATGGAACGAGAAAAAAAAGGCAGTGACACAAAATCAAATTTTTGAAAGGTTGGTACGTCGTAATATACTACAAAAGTTACTAAAATTGCATGCAAGATACAGAACTTTTGGCGCAAAACACGACATTTTTCTTGCACCATAAAAATTGCAGCAAGTCGACGCAATATTCGATTTGCGCATGCGTGCAATAAAAATTGCAGCAATTTTTCTTGCCGGAAATAAAAATTGCGAACTGTAAAGTGGCCTTTAGAGAAGTAATATGGATAAACGAGTGGACACGCCTATCGCCAACGTTAGTGGATGGAAATATACTTCTGTCATTAGTTGGGAACTAGGCGCTAATGCGCTTGCCTGTTATTATGTAGTGTTATTTACCAAGCATTTACTCCAGTTTGACATAACGGATTGAGGTTAAATTGTTTGTTTTGTTTATGAGTTATTGAACTTTTGTTTAATTTTAATAGTAAAGAAGCCTTTCGTAGTTATATAAATCAGTATACGTAAGTGATACACAATAATTGTAAAGGAATACCTAATGTTTGGCAATTTTAGTGTGTTCATTACTTAGAAATAAAGAAATGCAGGTACTTGTGGGAAAGTGGATTCTTCGGTTTCATGGCACAAGTAAGTTACAATGCAATTATCTGCAATCAATTCATTTATGCCATACCTACTTGTTATTAGATTCCCAAGTGAAAAAAGCAACAAGAATCGGTGACTGCAAGCATGTGAACTATCGGAATTCGATGATGTAAAAACAAGGTTGTGTTCTCGTCATTTTAACCGCTATGACTGCATTGATTTGGATGCACGCAAACATGATGGGGGCGAAGTTATATGGGGGTCACTTAACACCTAAAAGATTTCCAACTCGACAATGTTAATTTTATTTTAAAATCAGTAAATGTCTTTAATTTAATTGTGTTTCTTTGAACATTGGTAATGTATCACTTTATATTATAGCTGATGCGAACTTATCCAATTTCATGTTATATTCAAGATATGATCCCTATAGGTATATTATTTCAAATTGCAATTTAGGTTTCTAAATCGTTACAAAGTTTGCCTTCGAAGTTGAAGGGTGTAACCGTAAACAAACTCCGCTGAGGAAGCTCGAAAGTTCTCCGTGAAAATTCTACAGATTCCAAGCAGAACGATACGGAGTACCTTGAACCAGAACGCACTGGGTGGCACATGAGCGCTGATTTGAGTTGGCAGTGAAATCATTCAAGTAGGCCATTGAGTGCAAGTCCCGAATCCTTGTGTGCCGAAAACAATGTTGAGGGCACAAAAAAGGGAAGATTCAAATTGTCGTCGCTGATCGGTGAAGATGCTAGTAGGGGAATCGAAGCGATATAGTCAACAGAGGTAAGAAACGCTTCGGCGGCGATTGGTCTTGGGAGGGTGGGCCTCGGCCAGCTAGTATACTTATCTAAAGACATCACAGGATCAGACAATAGTGATAGGAGTCGGCAGGTGGAATGGGGCCAATGTGGTGAATATGAGCCTGCATGAAGCGAATAGAAGTCTGGGTGAAGTTTCCGAATGGTGCGTGGTTGTGTTTACATATGGTAATTGCACACAATGATGGTTTAATAAAATTTTAACCCTATTTTCGAGTTATAGGTTATGAAATTTGAAATTGGCGCTACTTAAAAGTAGGCGGAGAGAAGTAAATATTTACTTGGGGAGTTTGCGCATAAATACGGAGTTGAGGACTAAGGAATAGGGCAGCTCTCTTTTATGGCGAACAATTTGCACATTGCAATCATAGGCGGTTATCCATATACTTCTCTTATATATATGCCTGAATTAAGGAAGCGGCTAAAATGCCGTGGCATACATCTAGGAGACCAAGCAAAGATCACAAAAAAAGGATTGTGGGGGCAGCAGCAGAGACATGAGGTCGCGCGCATTCGACTTTTGCGACACTCCGAAGTACAACCTCGGCCCAGACTCCCCCGCCCCTCCCAATTCCCAAAAAACAAACGAACAGACGCGTGCTTCATGTTTGCCGCAATGCGCTAAATAAGGCCCAAATTTCCGTTATTTTTTTGTCGTATATTTTCAACCATTAAAGCGCAATTTTACTCAATTTCGTAGGTGTTTTGGACGCATTCTGTTACCTTACTTTCGAAACCATCAAAAATGCGAATGGAACTTAGTAAGATCGTCTCTGAGAGCTGGGAACACTACTGCGGCTTTTTAAACTTAAATACTAAAATTGTCAGTTTTCCATAGCTGAGATTTTTGGAGACTTTGTTTTTTACCCGAAGAGCTAAAGTTCCTGTATTATATTATATGTAGTGTGATTGAAGATAGCGATTTGTGGTGAAGCTCTATCGCACTTTTTTTCCCGATAGGCGGTTGTGAGTGTGAAAAAGAATAATCAGTTTGAAATTTGATTAAAAATTTGAGATCATCTTTGACACAGAAATTAATCCTAGTAAGTACACGAGCTCGGTAGTTATTTTCTGTCTGCCTGTGAGAGATTTCAAACTTCCGTCATATACGTGAAACAGAACATAACATTTTCAAGAAAAGTCCATCTTATTCCAAAATATCAAAGATTTTATAAATAAAAAGGTTCACTTTGCCAAACGGTGCATGACTCAAATTGTGTAGGTAAAAATAAAGCTTTTGTCCATCCGAAATATTCGATAAGTATAAGCCGTACGTTACTAACTTGCAATGACCGTGGTCACGATATTTTGTTCGACCACTATCTGAAAATTCAAAACAAAAGAAACTGATCGTTTCAAGGTGATGCGATATTCAAATAAATCCTGAAATTTAAATTCAAACCGACTTTTCTTGCTTCCCGAAACGTGACAAAGTAGCTATTCCGCATTAATTACGAAATTCCCACACTGTCTACGAGTTGTATTTGCACAACTTCGCTTCCGCGGTTTAAAAAATAAACAAACGAACAGACTAGATTTGATAAAAGTCGAAATTACGTCGTAAAAATGGACACTCATTCATCCATTCGTATACGAGTGGTTCCTCGGAACGAATTTTGACAATTTCCCAAGTCCCAACGATAAATGCCTAACTTTCTACAAAAACATTTCAAGGTTAATGCGATACGAATCTATCGGAACACGGAAAACTTCCAACCCGCATGGATAATGAATGGCGACAAAGACGATTTCGAAATAGGTATTCAGTTGTTTTTTTTACCTGTACTCATATTGGAGTCTTGGCTATGAACGGGCTGCGTTGCATTGACGGTGGTTTGCGGTGCCATCTGTATTTGGGATCCAGCTGACATCTAAAACAAGAAGGCACCATGAGATAACGATCAGCATAACAACAACCACATCCGATTTATGTCGACAGGCATACTACTAGTAGGAGAGGTCAATTTTTTCACGTCGAATAATACCTACAGCCGCATTTTGCGATGATGAAGAAATTGAAGGCGGATTCACACGAATAATGCAAACGTAAACCGACCGTACAACGAATCGTGTTTTAATTTATTTATAAATGTCCTTGCGGTTCTACTATACAACTTATTCTAAACGATAGAATTTTCATTATCCTTACCAAGAAAGTATGCAACTGTCGCCGTCGCGATTGTGATATTATTACTGATAATGAATGTCCTATGCTTTACCAACTTGCGGTGGATCAAACTCGAGTGAAATGACTCACTAATTTAGAATGCAACCAACAAACATCGGGAATAGGATCCGGCATTATTCTTTCCGAGTGCTAACTTGATAGGGAGTCGTATTTACAACGTCACATTCCCAAATTAACTCACGCTCGTTATGAAATTATCGAGCAACACCCACTAAATATTAAACGTACGTTTTACTTCAATCTCTACGCGACGAACAAAATTATCGATTAACGACTCACTTTTTTTTATATAAACTTGCAGATAAGAGAACACTAATTACCTTACTTTCCATAGATTGTTATTGAATTTAAATTAAGTCGCCATTAATAGATAAATAGAAGGCTAATTAAATCAGTTATTCTAATGGTAACACAGTCACAATGATGATATCAGTCCCCCTCCGTCCCACACACCTCTAGAAATATGTCACATTTGGAAAACATTGTGGACCATGAACCAACTTTCACTTGGAAATATTCTCCAATAAATTGGTTGCATGGAACAGTTCGACATCTACTAGATCCAAGTCCCATACTGTGCAAATCGACAACCTAAGTTTCTTGGTGAAAAGTCTAAGCAGGGCCGCCCAGATAATTTCAGGGGCCTGGGACAAAGTAAATTTTGGGGCCCTGTTTTGGAATAGAACAAATTTCAAAGAAAATGTTAATGTTAATGTGCCAACGGCAACTCTATTGCTGTTTCATTCATCCTCACAGATCCACGGCCAACACGGGGGCCCTTTGAAATCGGGGGCGTGGGGCAAATCGCCCCAGTTGCCCCCCCCCCCTTTGGGCGGCCCTGAGTCTAAGGACACTTTCGAGAGCGCCGGAACTCGGCCGAGATCAACTGATAACGAGCAAAATTCTGATCCCTGGAATTAACTAGAAACTTTTTGGGAAATGGAATGAATTAGGCTTTTGTTAAACAAAAGAATAAGTAGACATTCTGCAGGCTCCTCGAATCAAAGACATATTTTTGTCCAACGCAAAAATGCAGTTAGTTAACGAAGTTCTGCAGTTCAGGTTTATACAAGTTTCATATTCAAATTGCTTTTTAATTATGGCATAATTATGAAACCGATAAATTTTCTTTTAATCTGGCTTGATCCAACAGTTTCGTGTTCGGATTTTGCACTTTTATGAAAATGGGTGAGCGTTTTTCGTTGGCGGAATGCTCCAGAATTAAGCTTGTTTCACACAGGCGACGCTCACCACGCTCCACTCGAGGTACACTCACATGAAATCAAATAGGAATGTTCACACTACAGCATGGTGTATTATACACCATGCACTACACTACAGTTAGCACCAAGCTCACGCGCATTCCTTTTGATTTGTACACCTTGCTCTCCAATTAAATTTATACACGCTGAAAAGAGAGAGCCTCACAGCCATGCCATGGTGACATGAGGGGCTCACGGCATACAATAAAGCCATAAAAAGGGCAAAGGGATTCCTGGAAGAAACACCAGGATGGTATACAATACAAATAACGCCCGAACCAGCAAGACTCCAAAGAGCACTTTTATATCTCCTGACGAATTCAAGAAGGAAAAAAGAAACCCTTATGCACACACTGAGACTAACAAAATTAAATGTACTTCAATCTACCACACTTATTTGCCAATTTACAGTACCTAGCTACTTTCGAAAAATAGTTCACGTTTTGAAACACTTACTCGCACGAGCCGAGCCTGGCTAACCTATCTTGCCTGCTGTCTCTCTCTATGCTCGGCTATTAACACGAATCGAGAGATACGAGAGAATGCATTTTCGTAGCTTAAGTCTGATGCTGGAAAGACTTGGTTTATTTACACACCAGCTTTTGGGAAATCCCGTTTTTTTCCGTACCCCGTTCCTGTCTTTTGCCGTTCTAGTGCGAACTTCGGAAAGTTCCTTCGGAGTACACCTTCACGTCGACGTTCTAAATGTCAAGTCTGTTTCCTACTGTAAAACATCTTTTTTCTGTTCCCGTTTCCGTGGGAATTTAATAAACTTTCACGGCCATACGTCCAAACATTCTCCAAAATTTCATTGCAATCAGATGAAAGGTTTAGACACGCATAAGGGACAGACAGACAGATAAACATTCATTTTTATTTATATACATAATAGCAAACCTGACGAACGTTGTATGGCCTATCTCGGCAAATCTCGTATATAACTATTGACATTGACTAATAGTCTAAGAGCCAGTGAACTTTTCGCGTATAAAGTTGCCGATGGACAATTCCCATATAATATCCGTACAGTGTGCACATTTTAATTCCTTGGAGGTTTTGTGAGTTAAGAGATACCGTTTCAGGACACGGTGTTGATGTGTTGCAAAATTACAATGTGCACATTTTAAATATTGGAAATATTGCGAATTAACATATGCCTAAGGATATAGTTTTGCTTTGTACTAGTATCTGCACGTAAGAAGACTACAACAGACTATGCGCAGATGACTTTATTAATTTATAGTTTGAAACTGCCTCCGTAGCATACTAATAGGTGCAATTAACAGAACATGAGTGGGGATACGTGATCTAAGCCTTCTTACGCGCCGGGTACAATAGTTCGTTCACACTATGCACATTTTAAATCCTTTAAAGACTTGTGTGTTAAGAGACAATTGTTTCAAATTTGATACATGAATTAATTTTTAGAATCTCTACAATAAAGTATCAAAATAGTAGGGCGCAGTATATAGAGGGTTACATTTTCTTTGCCACCATGTATAATGAAAACAACACCTAATTTAGACCATGCATATATTTGTATTTTTTCGAGTTTTGACGAGTACTATCACCCCCTGAAATATCTGTATGATATTAATTAACACTCTACAGTGTTCCTAAATATGATGTACGTACATATGGAAGGGGCTAATTCTTTGGATTATTTTTGGACGCTTCGTTACCGATTTACAGGGTGTTATAATTTCATCGTACACTTTACAAATTAAAACTTTAATTTATAAACATACAATTTCGAAGAGAAATATTAAAGTATGGGACATTTGGCTTTATTGGACAATTGCGAGTACGCCGAAAACATCCATTATCCTATACCGATTGAAGGGATCAAAACCCAAGTGGCCTTAGACAAGTAAGTACACTGATGAATACTCGAAACCAAATTTTGCACATTAGTCCTTAAAAAAGATCCAGTCTAATAATTATTTGTGACCTACTTAAATGGTCTGTGATAAAAAATACCAATGTGTTCTACCCTACACTTTACAATTTAAACCTTTAATTTATAAACATATGCAACATATACGATACCACTTTCAAAGCCAACTGTCAAAACTAAGAAATACAAGAGATTATCCAAATAAAGCCAGGACCTACTGGATCATTTCTGTGTCCTTTAGCCAAGTACCGTAAATTGGTTTTTTTGGCCGACTATGTAGCTCAGTGGTAGAGTGTTTGGCTCCATAGGCGGAGGTAGGGTGTTCGAACTTGGACTGAAATAATAATTTTTCATCTGTGACAGAGATGGGCAGTACAGTTTCGAGCATTATGCCGGATACTCCGAGTTAGGTTTTCCTGCAATTTGTAACGTAAATACCGGAGTAGTATTGAAGAACTTAAGACCTTCTGCAGGAGTACCTCTAAATAGCATTACGCGGATCACTTTGTAATTGGACGCAAGCCAGTTGAGGGTCCAGGACAAGAGATGGATAATAAATAAATAGATAACGGTTGCAAATACGAAAAATTTCAAGAGACCAAAAAGTTTGCAAACCAAGCAGAAAATCAAATTCTTATTTCACAATATACCAGTGGCGCGCCAAAAAAAATGTTTAAGGGTAGAAATTCAAACATGGCCTCTGAAAGGGTGTTCCCTGTAGGTTCTCACTACCATTGACATGACCATGATGTAAACCCTTCAGCGTATTTTATATTCCACATTTGAGCAAAATAATTTCAGGACCTGGTAGAGCGGTCTAAGCCTTTGAAGACCTACGCGTATATAAACTATAAGTAAAAGAATTAGCCCCTTATGTTTTTACATCATATTTAGGAACACCCTGTGTAGGATCAAAATATATGGATCACGCATACCTTACACATCGAGGAATAAAATTTTGTTTTTTTTTCAACAAAATTCGTATACATAAAAATTTTTTTGTCTCATTTAGACATTAACATGTTAGGCATAAACAAAATTTGGGCATGTTTTGAGCAGCTAACAATTGAGTTCACGTCATTTTCCCAACAAAGCATAGCAACGACGGTCCGAAATCGATGCGAATTTTAGGCATTGCCTAATGGCCACCTCTAGAGCGAAGATATTAGCACATAATACCCGAAATCCTTACAGTGAGATTACATGGCTATAATACTAATCTCACTGAACTGCATAAAAAATAGGTAGTTTTATTGTATATTGAAAGTCCAACAAATCTGCTTAAAATAGAAATTGCAATATAAACAATAATTTTCCACTCAATTCAAATATCTTTATTAAGATACCACAATCAACGATAAACTGAATTAATATAGTAAATATTAAAATCTCCGAATAGAAAAACATTTAACTTGGGTGGTAGAAGACCGCTAAATTCCATTAATATTTTCAATTTTCGTCGCCATTTTTAAAATGGCGATCCTATTGGACACACATATCTGTAATAAGTGAAGAACTATCTAGAAAACTGAAATAGTCTAGTGAGGAACTCAGTGTAAAACAATGACTGGTATTCAAAATACATATTTCACATACTTATCTATAAATAAACACGCGTTACCTTATATAAACTCGAATAACATCTTAAGAAATGGTACTATATCATACTATCGTCTTGAAAATGGAAGTCCGAGGGTGACATGCAGGAATTACCTACTAAAGTACTAACTAAATTAAAAGTCGTATTATGACAACATGTTAATTACGCGCAGTCTGCCGTCACGTAGTATAAATCTAAAAATAGTACCCAATACCGACACCCTGTACAAATAATCGTTATATCCGATGCATCAGCGTGCAGTAGGTCACATGAGGGTAGAAGAATCTTACATCCACCCAAAAAAAGATTACCAACTATAAATTGTGATAGAATTATAATCACATACCTACGACAAACCACACTAGAACAGCAGAAAATAGTTTTCCTACTACTAAAAACTAATCAATCCGAGTGCTGACGCCACTCACCCAATGCGATATATTTTTAGAAAAGATAATACGCCTCCTTGATCTGAGAGTGCGAGTACTGTGACCATTTCAAACCAGGTACAACAAGACATATAATAGAATGTTTAATAATGTAGGTCATCGACCTGCACAAACTTAAATACTAACATAACTTGCGAAGAGTTCACCATTTGGGAAAGTTACAGCTACGTACAATATTAGCCTTGTTGCAATTTTCTAACAATTACAACCGGCGAAACGGGGAGAGAGATTTCGAAACGCAATTATTTCCTGCGAGCAGAACTAACCAACAAAAAAAAACACCTTATCTCCGTTTAATCGCGGATAATGACACAAAACCGCAAGATTATTAACGATTACGTCGAAAAGTGAAGGAGTCGACGGTGGTTCAGTGGTTGAATAAAAGCCAACAGTCGAGTGTGGATTTATCGATTTTTGTACCCACCGTGTAGATATACCGGGATTACATGCTATTTTCTGAAAAGTTCGACAACTGGATACGGCCATATATGGAAATCGTACGAGTAAAACTCGTAGACAACGCTAGTCATCTCCTACTCGAGCTACACGAAATTCTGAAGTGTACAGGTTTGTAATAAAACAACAAAAGACGCATATTAATAGGTTCTCTGGCACGAGAATTTCTTTTTTGTTCCCGCATAAGCAGATCGCGCCGAGCCTCTCGAGGGGCAAACCGCAAACCATATGAAACAGTAATAGTTAAACAATGGATCCAATCACTTCAAATGGTGGAAATCTAATACATAAAAAAACAAGCATTTCTATTTGTTCATTTTGCTTCCTCTAATTTACAGAACGTGCGAAAACCGCGCGTAGGTCTATCCGTACTGTTTTTTAAGGACACGAAGAAAATGTTTGCACACTTTAAGAATCGTACGACAGAAGTATTGTAATTTGTAAACGTGGAGATTTTTTCTTTACACCAAACTTTTTTGGCAGATAATATGCGCTAATTACCCCTAGTGTTATATTTTTGAAAAAAAAATTTAATACCTACCCCATCTTTTTAGATTAAAATATATAGGGTGTTTTAAAAAATGAGGTTAGCTCCGATATGTTTTGACTGAAGTTCGTATACTTATTTTGAAATCGGCAGATTATTTAACAATTCATAATAAAAAAACTGCTCTAAGAAACATTTTTCTGTATCTCTTTCGGTTAAAAAAAGATAAGGCCATTCTGAATTTGACAATATTTTTGACTTTCTCCCGTATCGAAAATTTTCAAATTTTGATTTTACAATTTTAAGTTTAACCCAAAAGGAGGCAATCTGTATTACTTCCTTGATAGCACTAACAATTACTAAGATAAGTGTCGAAAATAGGACACCCTGTACAAAATCCTATTCTAAAGCGCTGGTGCTCTTACAAAATAAGACAAGTTTTGCTTTCTAAAAATGGCTTCATTTTCCCAAGAATTTTATCTCTCTTTTTTAGGTGCATATTGTATTTTTGTTCATCAAAGTGAAGATTAGACAGCAAGTTACTCAGGGTTAAACAATTTAATATGCAAATACTGAACTGTCATTCATGGTCGCCAATAAAATGAAAAGTGAAGAGATTGTTGTATTACTCCGCCCGGAATAACCTGCAATCCGCATTTTTTGTGATCTTCACAAGAATGTTATTTTGATATAAACCCATATAACATGCTGTTCTTAAATATGATGTCAATACTGAAGGAATTAATTTATTTTATGATTAAACCTTAATATAAACCTCGATATAAACATAGGTCCGCAAACGCTTCGTTATCGATCCACAGGGTGTTAAAATTTCAAGAGTTCTTTATGCAGTTTGTAGTATATATTGCTGTAGACACTTTTTTAGTCTCTTGTAATTTTTTCGTATCTGTCACGGTTATCGAGAACAATTAAAATCAATTTTCGGTAGTTGGCTAAATGAAAGTACAATGTTTAAGAATGACCAGTAGGCCATGACGTTGTTTGGATACTTGGTTTGATTAGCTTTGAGAGTTGGCATTGAAAATTGTACCTTGTGTTTGCCTATCTTTACAAATGAAAGGTCTCAATTGTTCGGTATAACACCCTGTAAATCGGCAACAAAGCGTTTGCTGACCTATATGTATATACGAACCTTTGGTCATAAAGTCAAGGAATTAGCCACTTGTATTTACATCATATTTAGGAACACCCTGTATAAAAGTTTTGTCTCGCTATAATCAAGGTCGTTAGTTCCAACATTTTAATAGTTATGGTTACTAACGGGGGACCTTCAGTTAAAATGTTTCTTTTATTTCTCCCTACCAGGAAGCCATACTACCCCTCCCCCCAATTTCAATTTTGATTGGGCTATTGTATAGTCATTTATCTCTGCACACGATGGCTCAAAATGTTATAAACTTTACAAGACATGCTCTTTTTTATAGTGTGATTCATACAACGATAGTATTGGAGGTACAGTATATCATTACAAATCGCTTTAACCGCCTCCCTTAACATCCGACATAACCCTGGGTGAGAACTCATATCCTGGGTCGTAATTTGGGCTCGATTAAACACACCGTCAATCATTTACAAAACAAATTTATTCGACAAAAAATCAACAAATAAAGCTGTAAGAAAGAATCGCGCTCCGGGCCAGTAGAAAAATACCACGCAACAAGCGATCGATTGAAACAAATTAAATTGTACTTTTTCTTTATACTTGATGACTTTGATGTCATTTTAGGTGTAATAACGGATTTTTCGTGATGGGAAAACTTCACTTCAACAGGTAACTTGGAAAAATCTTAAAGAAGGGCTCTGCTCGAGATACACAAACTCCGACTACTTCTCGGTATACATGAACAACGCTTCAGCTTAATTCGAATTATAACCTTCACTTTTATAAGAAGGTATTAGTGAAAACAGAGCACACAACTAACTTTCCTCTATTACAACTTTACAATCACTACGACTAACTTGTCTTTCAAAAACAAAGTCGATTACGGCTGACTGCCATACACTAAAAATGCCCCCACTAAAAAGCTCGTTTAACGTCTTCTTCGCCTATTTATCTACTCTTCCCTCTTAAATTTGCGTCTTCGATAAATACACCTATTTTATTTCCGCGCACTCCTGCTTATCTTCAAAATTAATTAGCTGTACGCAGCAATAACGAACTTCTTATTGTACTAACCGGAGATAAACTTTTTTAATAACAAAATGCAATTATTTCCAGATGTCCCTAATTTTATTTAACACGTAATTCAATTTTACAATTGCAAATCAAAATAAACAAAGTCATTATTTAACCAAAATTACACATCAAACAACAAACACTAACATTCACCCTCTAATTCGAATAATATGATCGAATCGAATCTAAATTACCGACCACCATTAAACTTTAAAAATTGAAATTCACATTTTACACGGCGACCCATAATTTCGGTAAGTACTGATTCCAATAAAAACGTCCGCATGACGTATAGTTTCCACAACAATGTACAAAAAATGTTAGCAACCCCCAAAAAAAGGACCCTATAGGAACGAAGTTAACGTATATTGATTAATGTCTGTACTCTCATTTCCGACTAAACGGCTGAACCAATTGAAATCAAATTTGGAACACATACTCTTCAACATAAAAGAGCTGAAAAAATTTTGGGCAGAATAGTATTTTAACCGGAAGTTACCCTAAATTTCGAAATTCACATAGTACACCCTGTATATTTTTACATGTTTAGATTCTACAGAGAATTTTACATCTGATACGAGCTTTGGTCAAAAGATTAATTAAATTTTATTTTGTAATCTTCAGGAATGATATACGAGTAAAATCACTATCAAAATCCATTTTGCCTAATTTATTCATTAATAATTATCAAAATTGGTTGTTAAAGTTAATTTTTAAAACACTTTTCTACCATAGAATTCTTGTGTGTTAGTCACGTACTTGTCACTAGCTGGGCGTGCGCAAGCCAATGCGGCATAGCTAGCGATCGCCATCTTTTACGTCTAGGGACACGAACACGAAAATTCTTTTTGTATTTTTAGTGGCAAAATATAATATACTAAAATAACAGAAATTTAAAAAAACTTAAAAAAAGCACGGTTCGTCCATAGAATCTGAACTAAAAAGCCAAAAGTAAGATTTTCGCCCCAATCGTGCGAGGATACCCATCGGACAAATTTCCTGGAAAATATGACCGATGGGTATTCTCGCATATGCCGCATATCGTTGTACTCGTATTTAAAAAATGCAACTGAATACTGCATGTATTTTTTTATGGGCCATATAAAAAAATAAAATTACCTAATCATTTCCCCGAAATGAAACGTTGCAGTTGTATTGAAAATCTCTCAACGCTGTCTTCTAGAGCTCAAATAGTGGCATATAAAAAATTACGTTGATGATGATTTCTCCGAAACGAAACGTTGTATTGAAAATCTTTCAACGGTGTCTTGCAGAGCTCAAAAAGTGGCAATGAGAAAATGTTTTTAATTTTTGTTTCTCTGCAAATAATCAAGAAAAAATGAAAACAAATTCGGTTTTTCTGGCATATCTTCGGAATTAATTCTAACTAATTCTTTAAAGTATGATAATAACTCTTTAATTGTGCAACTTTTCTCTAATTTGACGATCGTCGTTTCGTGGTTTCGGAGATTCCCATGATATACATCCTATACTTCAACCCCTGCAGTTCAGAATTCTGTTTCCAGATCGCAGCCAATGGTCAGTGTCCATGACAGCGATCTTCCGTGCAATTACAAGTTCCTTATTTTCCGTCTACATATTCAGTTTCCGATTCCAAATTCCATATTCCAAATTAACAATTAAAAAATAATTTTTAATCTTTTTTTAATTTTTTTTGAATCGCTTGAAACCGACATGGCTCAAATTTCAGAAACTGTGATCCAGATCCCTCCTTCTTCGTTACTTATCTCGTTTGCGCTTCGAACTTCCTTTCGTTTCCTTTGCGCTTCTTTGGTGCCTCCGTCTCGGTTTTTCTTTAGGCGCTCTTACATCAATTTCACGTCTCCCTTACGACTCTTTCACGCTTCCTTTTATCACGTTTCCCTTCACGGCCTTTTTCTCCTTTAAAACTAAAACTGCTTGGCAAAATTAAACATTGCAGAGCACGTTTGAAGTCCGCCTTGCCCTTGTGCAACACGGAACCAAAAGTGTTGCTGTAATTTCATGTGAAATAATGCGCTACTAACTGTACCTACTTGAACTCTCGCCATCTAAGCGGAAGTTGGGCTTATGAAAACGACCCATGGACAGAAACAATGTTAAAAATTCAAACCACGTTCTACATTGTTTGCAGTTTTTTCGAAATTGCTTATAAAATTGGCAATTCCAATTTTCGATTTAAATTGTATTTTGAGCGTCTCAATTTCGTCGTCTCCAAAATTGTTCTGACGTTCACGGCACACATGCGTGCGATCATATTTCTCATGCAATTTTCACGTACGCGGAAGAGAGGCAAATTCCGCACTATCATAGAACGAATGCAATGAAATTTTATGCCAGTTCAAAAGGTCAGACGATTTGGGAAACTTTTTTTTTTAAAAGTTGCTAAACCAGAATTGTAGAATCCTTGAGAAAACTGTTAAATAAATACCCGATTTATAGACAGACCTACATACAAGGTTAAATATGCACATTACCATTAAAAGACGGACAACGAATTTTCGATCTCGTTCCAACAAGAACCCGACATTATTTACATGGTTAATACCATTATAGTCGACTACAAAGGTCAATCTAAAGGGAAGTTCGTGATGAGATTGATATGGAGGAGGAAGGGTGAAATATTGATTATTCCACATCTCGTAAAGTTTTGGAAACCCCTACGATTCGTCGCAACCTTTTAAATTGCGTACAATCGGAGCAGGAAAGTATTTCTCCTTCAACTCTCATTCTCCCGTATTGCGATTACATCATACTATACATCTTATTGATATTACCATGATACGGCAAAGGCACGCCCTTTACTTACATATTCCACCGAAATATACTAGCACTAAACATATGGTTGAAAGAAAACACACAAAGGGGAATCTAGTAACTCGCACATAATATAAACCGGAAAGAAACAGGACAGCTGCTACTTACTATTGAACCATCTCCTCATAAGGCGGAGAGCATGCGACAAAACTTTCCCACATCGGTGGTAGAATGTGGGCAATAAAATTAAAACAGAATGCAGATCGGTAATAATGAGGAAATATGCCACGAGCGACGTATTAATATTAATAGACTGCAACTTTTAAGCATAAGTTAAAATGGTCGACATTGCGTCAAATGTACAAAAGGCACACAGTAAATAACAGACTTGCCGATAGTACAAGAATGAGGTAAATACATGATATTCTCTTATCCTTCGGATAACCGATATTTGAGTATTCCGGAATACGCAATATTTGCAGATAAATATGAGTCAAAGGTATGGAAACTTCCTTTTTAGAGGTATATCTAATTTAAAAAGAAAATGCGTGAACGAAAGTTGTTTTGTCAGGTCATGTTTTTTTGATCTCCAACATGAATTTTTGAAATGACATATTTCTTGCATTTTTTGATCGGTGAATGTGAAGAAGTGACTAAAATATGGAATATTTCGGAAACCGTTTGAAGCATCCTTTGACATTTTGTATCAAATTAAAGGTATCGGAAAAAGGAAAACAACGAAGAAAAAATGGGGGGTGCCATTTGAAAACGTGGTGTTATGGATAATTAAAGTTTTAAAAGTTGAGAGCTTTGAAAAACTGACGTAGTCTCACTTTTTTAGACGGTTACGCATACCATAAGAAAATTCGATCTTTCCTTAATAAAGCAGCGAAAACAGTGAAAACTGTGTTGCAATATCTCTCACTGTTTTCGAATAATATTTTTAAAATTATCCCTGCAAATTCAATTTTTGACATAAAGCCCTTGGAGCAAAGGGTCAACTATGGGGTATCGTTGTACTCCAAATTCGACGTACAAAAAATAGGGGGTCCCTATTTGTGCCAAAACCGTTAAAGGACTTATCAGTTTAGTTCCATTTTCAAAGGTTCTCCATATCTTTCTAACTGACACTCGTCAAGAATGACCCTGTATAAATTATAGGTACTACTCTTTCCGGATAATTTTGTTATACGACCCCAAAAACAAGTAGAAACCTGGTTAAATGACCCCATTTTGTGGTATCATATTTCATTTTCAAGGTTATCAAAGTTCAATGACCTCAATTTTTTTGCGGTGTCGTATTTCATTTTGACGATCTTGAAAATGAATTCATACCGCAAAAACGGAGGTCAGTGAACCTTAAAAAGAAAATAGATGACATTACAAAAATGGGATCATTGATCGTTAATTACTTTGAGAGTACTTTTTATACAGGATGTGTCAAATAATAGCAACATTATTATTATAAATACAACGCCCTGTGTAGGTACGGTTCAATTTTTGGATTCGTTAAGACATTCTAGACATATTTCAATTACAAAGTCCTATACCTATCGTAGAGGCAACTAGATTCCATTTACTTTTTACTACTAGTTTAATTTCTTAAAGTTATATAAGACTTTAAAGTATACCCCTTACTTTATGATGATCCTATAGCTTCCTTGGCCCCATGTATTTGAATGCATTTTTAAATGATTTTACGTATAATTGTGCGACTGTTTTATTATATGGTTAAAATACCCCAGATTTGCAAGCGTCGGTTTATTATCAAAATTACTACTTAAATTTTGATTCCAGGCTCAATGTCTTTTATCTTGTGTAAAGTAAAAGTCAAATACATGTATCTACTATGAAACAATTAAAAATATTTTCCAGGGTATTCTCTTTCTAGGTTCAAACTCACAACATTCCGTCTTAAAAATCTCACTTTTTTTAAATGAAACGCCCTGCCATCCTTTAGAGTTAGCTCCTCAAAAAAAAAGTTCTCGTGCGCACAGACACACGGACAAACACATGATTTCATGAAGCGTCTCTGTCGGGTAAATAACTGAACATACCTATATGGACGAATCGAGATATTTTGTCGTATCAACAACCAGTAAAAAGTAGTGGCTAAGAGATGAACAGATTTGAATACGGACGAAATGAGATTGTTGACAAACATATAGGAAAACTATAACACTCATATCTATATTGGTTTTCAATAAATAATGAAACCAATGAGACGAAACAAAGTGTTCACATAGGTTCTTTTTACACTTTTCTCTGGAAAATTGGAGTATATTTGTTTTTGCATTTAAAACAAGAGATGGTATGTAGATAAGCACAATGGTCACAAAGTCATTAAAATTAACACAATCTGTTTAAGCTCTCTTATAAGCACTAATATATACAGGGCGTTCTTGGTGCGATATCGGACGATATCTCTGAACAGGTTCATAATGAAAATTTTGGTGTATAGGAGGCTAGTGCCAATTTTCGGACTGACATAGATCGCAGCCAGTCAAAACTTTCATAACTCTTAAGACACTTCAAGTCTGATTAGCCTTGGAAAAACAAAACATCAACTTTAGTCAATTAATTTTCTTATGTCACTCGTTTAACACCATGTCAAAAATGTTGTGATCAAATTCGAATTCTTGGCCAATTTGAGTGCGACTGTATGTTACACATCAGAATAATTTAAAGTGAGTCGTTTAGCCCACCCTCTGTATAACATATTTTTCAAATTTTTGACATAACATGTTTCTATCGTCAACCATTTTTATTAATTGGTATCGGCTACCTTAGTTACCACGGATACAATAAATAAAACAAAATCCATGGTCTACTATTTAAAAACCGTAAAAAATAAGGCATTTAGTTTTAGTTCATGACGAGGTTCATGGTTAAAATTAAAAAAAAATATAGGTTGTGATTGTATTCAGGAAAAATAATGCAAATTGACGTTAAGATATACAGGGTGTTGGGTTTAAATAATACCAACTTTGGGTCGAATCTCAGAAACGGTAGTCGGAACATTTATTGGCTACGCCCGAAGCTAAGCCACTCTATTTTTACTTTTTCTCTCTTACATGGGCAGTAAGACATAACATCTCAGAAACTCAAACTTTTCGTTGTCAACCTATACCTCAGAAAAAAACGTAGATAGATTGATTCTGTTTGTGGTATTAAGTTTCACAAATGCACAGGATCGACGTTTAAAGGCTTATTGTATAGCTTAGGCTAAGGTAAAGACGAGGGTAAAGATTTATTTCAAACAGAAATTGAAATAATGCTATTCATTGTAAGAGAAAAAAAAAAGAAAAAACCATACGAAACTATGTATTTACATATATGCCATGTAGTATAAAAAAAACAAAAATTATGTTGTACATTTGTCCAAGTATATTCTAAAGTAAGAAAAAACCCTACCCAACATTTACTCAGGCCAATCTAAATTAATGAAATATGTATGTAAATAAAATGTTCAAGAACGGTATATAGTTTTGGTATACACGGTACCTATAGCATCTAAGAGTCAGATTACTTCCTTGACTATATCGAAAAAAATTCGAGAGCAAAATTGTGCACAATTATCGTCGCCATGTTTTTGAAATATTTCTGATCAGCATTGGCGTGCTATATTCCAGTGGCGTATCAAACTTGAAGAGTACTTATTTATGTTTATACCGATTTCGCTGTTAGAACCTTTTTGCCTTAACATTATTTAATCGTTTGCGATTTTTTTTAGAGAAACTAAATAGCGCTTGCGCTTAGCTTTTGAATTGAGGCACAGACTCAGACCTATTCCATTTTCACCTAGTTTTTTTAGGTACTTTATAGAAAAAAGAACATTTTTGATTGTCCTTTGTCAAGTCATTTTTTTAAACTCTCAAATGCCACCCCGCTAAATAGCTATGGATAGCCGAAATTACAAAATTTCTACTGATACCCAAAAAAACCACATATTCCATAAGAAAATCCTGTATGCACGATGCTTAACAAAACGCAAGTAACATTTTTAGAAGAATCTATTATCGCAATAGAATCGTGTTCAGATTTTGTCTCAGATGAAATTATGGCGCACCTTGTATATACAAAGAATAATTTGCATTATAAACATTACAGCACAATTTTTCCAATTCCAAAATTGAAATATTATCACTCACAAATCATAAAACGCCATTGGGAGCTGGGACAGGACAAGCCAGAAGCACAAGGAAAGACCAGATTTAACGTCAAGCTTTGGATTTCGTCTGTTTCTTTTCTATCAGAAAAAATGCAGTTCGCATCAGTTATAAAGAATGGGGGTCTTTTCTAAAATGAGTGTCGAGTAATAAATGTTGGGGGAAGAAATCAAAACAAACGAATTTGAACTTGGCGTTTCGACAAGCTCGTGGAGTCAGCAAAAAACACGACATGAGTTCCAGTAATCTACAAGCACTGTTAGGGGTAGAACACTTACATTGCTGCGTAAAATGTCCGCCAATTGTTTGTTAACACAATGTCGGCACCAACACACGTGGAGTCCCCTCAACTGTTGCATGGTTGTTTACGAAAAAAAAATTGCGGACAAAACGCCAATAAACAAATTATGGATTAGTTTTCTCAAGGGCGAATAAATAAATATCCATCCTTATTTATAGTCCAACAAAGTATGTAAGTGTGTGCTTACCTACCGTTTTAGTGGAAATCGAATATCAATAATCAATTATTCATACTCTCCGGTCTTCTTTTATTTATTATTCATGACCTAATTACAAAACTGGCACATTTGAGACGGCTGTACTTTTCCAGGCTATATAATTTTAACTGGAGGGTTCCACAAATTATATTCAAACAGCGCAGGCCAGGATATGAGGTGAATATAAAAGGAAGTTTGGCGGGTTACGACAAAGATGAAGATCCGTGCCTTGTCTTTTTATTGCCAATTCTTCAACAGAAATCAATTTAATCGCAGGCAAAGAGGAAAGAGATTTTTGATTCCCTCTCACTAAACACATTTCGCACATCAATTTAAATTAGTCCGTTTACAGGATGCTGTTGGATAACAAACGCACTGCCACCTACACCTCCCGTAAAAATGTAGATAAAAAAACAAACGCGAAGCTAAATCAAGGCGGTCGCGCACCAGCGGTACACATTAAACGGAACACGTCTGTCTAGCCGTAAAATCGATGACGGCAAGACTAGGTCAGGCCGTGGTGGAGCACGTGGAGAACTCGCTTGTGGGAATAAACAATAATAATATTTACAGTACCTGGTGATAGCAGTAATGCACCAGAAGAGCCTTCAGAAGCCCGTCCATGGCGGAGGCCGCTCCCGCACATATCTACATCACACCGTACTGCATCGAACCAGACCTTGCAATGCCATTCATCGGGGCCATCGTTCGGCAACACTGCCTTTAGCCATCAGCTGGCGCCCTGAGAGTGGATGTCGCGCATGCCGTCGCGTATCCGCGACGATAGTTGTTTCCCTTTCCTTCAAACCTGCGTTGGCACTTGGCCGTCATTCGCGCTCCGGCTTTCGTGTTGTGATGTTGCTGCCGGTCGTTCGCTTACGCGCGTATTTTACGTACGGAAATTACGCGCCGATTATGCTTCAACGTACCGAATTTTATTATCCAATCAGTTTCTAATGCGCTTCAAGAAAAGGGAATTTCGTACGGTCGACAATTAACTCGAGTGCTGTTAGTAAAATTGTGAGAGCAGTTCAACGGCCGTGTTGTGCTAAAATTTGGATTATTCCAATTGTGAAAGGCTTATATAAATAACGTGACTGTGAGCGTACCGCCGAAATTAACGAAATAGCATTCACTTACCAATAACGTACATTTTTCTTTCAAAGCGGGGCACGGATCTATTTTAAAATGAAAATAGTTGCCCGCCGAACGGATGAGCACGTGGTCAGCCGCGTTCCCAAGGTACCCAGGTGGTGTCCGGGCCGAACGGAAGGGTCGAATTAAACCTGTCCCGTTCATCCGTACAATTCGAAAAGATTCTTTTGTGTTTCTTGTCGTAGCCGCGGCAAATTGAAAGTGTCGGAACGGGTCAACATAGCAACAGCCGTCGCGCAAAAACCTATTCTCGAACGGAACGTTTAAAATGTAACTTAAATAAACGTATCGGGCTTTCAATGTTGCCGCACTGCTGATAACGTGTAACCGAGCATATAAAATAAATACACATACGTGGCTACGCTAAGCTACTGTTATTGATCAGCTAGAATCCAACAACGTACATCCAAAGTGAGGGGAAGCAAGGAGGTGACCCCCAAGATCTCCCGTCTCCATCCATCTAGAATTTCTCTTGAAGTCAGCCCACTAACAAATATATTCAAAGCGCGCTACAAAAACTCGAGCAATTTTCCCACCAGTCGCGTTTTCACCCTTAAGATTTTACGTGCAATGGCGTCAGCCTAATTGGCCCGCTGAACTTCCATGCTTAAAAACCATAAAATAATATCCGGTTGCTAAAAGGAAATTTTTTAATCTGCAAACCGCGTTGATAACCGATACGCCCGCCTTTCGTGTTTGTAAACTACTTCATTATGTCAAATCAGTTTCGGTAAGGGGCGCCATTCTCGAGATTTAATAGAAAAGAAAATTCTTACCGTAACTTTCAAAACTCATTCAAATGATGTTAGTTATGACATATTTTTGTAACTGACTATAAAAAGATATGTTATGTACATATTTTTAGATTAAACTGTGTAAGCACCGAATGATAACAAAGTTCGTATTCGCAACGCCGATAAGTGATAAGAACGGCAACAATAGTTAACCAACCCGCTTATCTGAAGTGCAACCATTAACAACCGTGTAAAGCCACTTTACACCAGAATATGATTATTTTTCATTAAAATCACCACGTTAACATTTTCCGCTGCAGTAACATTTTCGTCGAGGATAAGGGCTGAGAAGTGCACGCGAATTTCGAATTTCCCCCTTGAAAATTGCCAATTTGCAATAAATATTGTGATTCCTTTACGCAACTAAATGAATCGAATTTTTTGATCGGAAATTTGATATTTTTCATTTGAGAAACTCGTTAATTTTGATGTCGAGAGGCAATTTCCGGAAAATTGCTCTATATAGGATTTCGAAAAGTGCGCGCAACGTATGTGTCGATTTTCTCATAAGAATAATCGCCCGCCCCTATAATATGGACATCCGGTAATTATCGTTGCAAATTTTCAGCGGTCCCTCCACATTTTGTTTTGTCATTTGTTGTCACTTGTTTCAACGCCAACTAGGTACATAGAAATTAACAAGATTAAAGTGAATGATGGCGGATGGATTTTTCTAAAAATGGATCCGTCACGCAGCAGTGCCAACTTTGAAAGTGCTTGAGTTGCGAATATAGTGACAAATGATTGGCAGATATAGAAAATCACCTAGATCAATGAGACTCGGAAAATTTTTGCATTTGCAAAATTATTCGAGAATCATTCAATAAGTTCCTACAATCAACAATGCAAATGTGGTCCCCCCATTTTCAGCAAAGTCCCGCTGCACTGCCTTTAAGATTCTCGAATTACCGAACATACCTAGACTCTCTTCACCCTCAGAATGTGTAAGCACAATTACAGAGTTTAATTTTCACGAAGTAGGTATAGTTGGTGTGATCACATTCAGCGTCATGCTACCCTTTAGTCGACGTAAAAACCCGGCGCCCTTTAACATCTTATTATTTAGGGGAAGGTGAAAACAAAGGAAACAAGAATTACCATCGGTTCTGTTAGATAGTGTAGGTCAACAGAATGACCACCCTCCACAGACTAACATAAAAGTTATGAATCGAGATCAATGAATGTAATCCTAATCATAATGTGTCTGGTGCGATTAAAAAATTCAGTGTCATAGTTGGCAAAGGAAGCGCACCGCACCGTGAAAGGATCGTGACGTGACCGATAATGTGAATCGGGTTTAAATTAATAGGTCGGTTTGACACGCGAATTGAGATTCGTTAACGAAAACGCCGTATCACCGCCAACTATGATGCTGAATTTTTTGAATCGCTCTTTACTTCCGATATCAAAAAATTTGGGTAGGACGCCCAAATAATGGCTCCTCTCTCATACCACATTTCGTTAAAGATGTTCCTGTCATTTTATTGTCAGTGTGATGCACTCTAACGTACTACGTCACTTGATAATTGCGCCTCCGTCATTTACCTGCAATTAAGAAAAGACCCGAAGAGGAAAGTTCTTTTAACCTAAAAACTTATTGGCGCCTTTTTTAAAAATAAGAAAAAAAACTAAAGAACTCAGTTCTCCATATAAACTGAAATTTTGTGTAAAAGTATTATATGAGTTCCCGCGCAAAAAATTTTAAGCCCACCCACGGATACCTGCATCTCATCCATACCTATTACTTTCCATTTGTGAATACCCTTTCACACTTCGCCCTCGAGATAATGACATTTTAAGTTTTGGTAACCATCACCACCACAGTAAAGCGCATTTTTAGCACCCCACTTGACGTAATTTGCATAGCGGAGTAAAGGATTTTAAAAGAAGACTTCGTGCTTAATGTGTGTTATTTAGACAATAGTTTGATAATTGGTACAGCACAATTGATACGACTAATTTGAGCAAAAGTGGGCCTGAACGTGAACTCTACCAACACACCGTTCTTGATATATTCACACCACCAACGCCTTGTCCAGATTTCTCTTTGTATCTTCTGACACTTTGTTCTCGAGATATACCCTAACCAGACAAATTCATTCTGGAGATATTCGCACTTGAAGTTTTCACATCGCCCATAAATATGTCTCGTACAAACGTTCCAATCGTTCTTTGTGAGTAACCTCTTCCGACAACAAGATACTCATTTTGACTGCACTAATAGATGTAATTTGGCCAAATGTTCCAATCGCTTTGTAAATACCCTCCTCTGACATCCCATTGTCGAAATATTAGCACTTAAAGTTTTGACTTCATCAGTAGATATGTCTCGTTCAAAAGTGTGTATTCTCGTCCGACACCGTTCTCGAGGTATGAGGAATTATACCATATCTTGGAAAGAAGACAGTAGGAATTAATTCATGCTGTCGAGACTTTTCATTAGAATACCATGAAGGATAATATGACTTTTTAGCCCCCCCCCCCTCCCCCCACAATTACAAAAAGGTAAGGAATATAAGGAACCGATCCGAATAATGGGTCGTGGAGGAAAGCGACACCTTTTATTAGAGTACCATAAAGAATAAAGCCAGCGTCTCCACCAATTTTGATAGGTAAGAGAGAAGGGGGTGGTTGGTAGAAAACTTCCTTTCGTTGAGACATCCACTGATCTCGAAAAGAAATCGCGGAAGACAGTCATAGTTTGTAGAAACCAATTCCTTTCGATGGGACCTTTCATTAGAATACCATCCTCCCCCTCTTTTCCAAAGTTTTAGATGGCACCCCTGCATATGCAAAATCTGAGACAAACTGGTTGTCCCATGTAAAAGTTACATGTCACTTTCAGAAACAGCATTTCGGGAAATAATTAATGGGGACATGCAGTTACGGAAATAATACGAAGCGAGAGAAATGCTTTTCTAACTTATAAACCCTGCGTACCTTTTCCTCCTCCGCGACCAAGGGAATTTGTTTAATTAGACTGTCATGAAGTAGCTATTGGTCTTCTAGTATAAAAAACAGTCACGTTAATCATCGCAGGTAGCCTCAGTATGCAAAACTGGTTGCCTGTGAATTATGTACACAAATTATGATATTATATTTTCATCCCTACCTAGCCCATGCGAAGAAAAATACATAAGTTTTGCAGTGGGCGGCTACCTGCGACTGTATTTATACTAGACGACGTGTAGAAACATTTCGGAACATCCGCTAAAATCCACGAGCAGTTGGCATGGCCAATGTCATTTTGTTAATCATTTGTTTTCTACCGGACTGTACAAGAAACCGTACAAAAAATTTCCAAAATTTCTTTCACTTACTAAACGCGTTCTCAATATTGATTATCCATAATTTTCAAAATGCCCTACATATTTTCAAAACTTCCTGAACATTTAAAATCATTTGATATTACGGCATATTCGATATTTTTCAAAATTGTCGCAATATTTCCAAAATATCCTGCACATTTTCGATTTTTAAGATTTAGTGAAGCATTTCCCAATTGTCCTAAATATTTCCGCAACATTTCCGTCAAATCTTTGCAACATTTCCAAAAAATCCCCATTTTCCGCAATTCCAAA
Source organism: Photinus pyralis (assembly GCF_008802855.1). Taxonomy (NCBI): domain Eukaryota; kingdom Metazoa; phylum Arthropoda; class Insecta; order Coleoptera; family Lampyridae; genus Photinus; species Photinus pyralis. The sequence goes on from NW_022170738.1 coordinate 206,806, forward strand.
ATGTCCCACTTTCGAAATGGCATGTTTCTACCGTCAGCCATTTTTATTGATTGGTATTATTTGCCTTAATTACCATGTATAAATAAACAAAACAAAATCTCTATGAAACCATTGCCTACTATCAACGCTACTATTTAAAAACAGCAAAAAAATGAGGTTTTCATGGCTGAAATTAAAAAAGATTAGGTTGTGATACATCAATGTAATCAGGAAAAAGAATTAAAAACAAATGACCTTAAGACAGGTTGCTGCATCTAAAAATACCAACCTTAGATCAAATCTCAGAAACTGTGGTCCAAACATTTTTTTGTTTAGGTCACTGGTTTCTACGTAAAGATACTTAAAATAGGCAGTTTTGACTTTTCTTCTATCTTGCATATGTAGTAAGATACGATAACAGTTAAAACAAGATACGAAGAATACATTTTTTGACACCCAGCTCGCATACGGAAACACGACTGTTAATCCGGTTTATATTCAATGGTACATAACACCCCTAAAATACATAATTCAGTGTAATAAATAAAACATACTTTATGTAGGAGTTCCGAGTCCCTTGTACTCTCCTCCAATCTCGGAAATCTCAAATCATCTTTTTCAAGGGTTTTTCAGTTTCTAGAACAAACGGACACAAGGAGACGAGCAAATTAGTACGAAGGTGAAGAAGCAACGTGGTAAAGTTGTCGACCAAAAAAAAATACCATTCGAGAAAATCTCGACTCTAGCTCAAAGCTGAGTAGAATCATAGCCTAATAAGGCCATGAGTAGAATAATCTTATATATTTCCCTACACAGAGAAGAGCTGAACTGTGGCTAAACCTGGGATCCAGAATTTTTTTAAAAAAAAAGGTATATAGTTCACATTTCCGGAACCTAACCCTTGATCCTCTGAAAAGTTGGTGAAAAAGGCGTACTAATGCATACCTATACCTACTATTGCTTGTAATGTCATTATCCGAATGAAAATGTTAATTTAACTGGTTATGATCTCTCAGAACGCCCCCCCCCCCCCATCCCTCAAACAATTTGCATTTATCGCAGTTAAAAAAATGAATTACGTCCACACAGATTCCCTTTATCTAACAGTTGACCCATATTATATACATTCAGTTTAGTTACACATACGACTCTTTTGAACAGTGCCCGAGTTTATCTACCGGATACGATAAAGTTATTTATAATTTACTTTTAGATAGCGCAAGCGGAGGAAGATCGCGTTTTCCCGAAAAAAAATGGCTGCGCGAATCGCAATAACATGGGAACACTCACCAAACATGCGCCGATTACACACTGCGTATTTTAATGCACATACCTGCAAAAGAAAAATATTTTAAAAATTGGGCTTATCATTACACAAAATAAACATCAAAACATATGTACATTTTTAGCAAAGCGTCAGTTAACTTGGGAGGCTATGGAAAATCAATGGGGGTTTAAGAGGATAAAGCGTATCAGCGTTAAGTAAGTCTAACCTCGCTTATCAGTAGACAAACAGCGTGTTATGGTTGATTTAATTAATAAAAACACTGACATAAGAAGACAAATAAGCCTTCCTACAAGATATGGATTATGAATAGCGACTGACATTTCATTTTGACAAACCATTGTGACTAGTGGAAGGAATTCATTCCTATAGAGCGCAAAATGGCGTTTTCTTACAAAGGGCGGTTTAATCAAAAAGCAAAGACCGATAACGACAAGGCGCACAAATTATCGATTCCACCTACTCTGCATATCGCATGCATTCAGAAGGGTCGGCCAGAAAATAGAGGAACTAATTTAATATTGATTTGAACACTTCTGACCCTTGTCCACGAAGCATGACTCACGACCTCTTAACGTCACTTCCCGTATTTAGCAGCGGATCATTTCGTTCGACAAGCTTTCTAGTCAATTCATCGTCGAGAAGTTAATACACCATTCAAATGATTTCGTATTTCCAACATGTTGGCTTTTTCTTGCATATTCGTTAACATTTCTTTTTTTCAACATTACAGAAAACAAGTCACACAACAAACCTCTGGATGTTTTTCATAAAGCAAATGCTCTATGATTTCACGTTCGTACCGGTTCATTTTCCGAACCGCACTCCAGAAAATTATGAATGTGACCAATCGCCATAATTGTGGTCAGTCTCCTACCAAGTAGCCAATGCCTACCCCCTTCTTAAATTTCCCATATGCGGATATGGCCTAAACGAAACATCACGTTTGGAAGAATTCATTGTACCACATAGTACCATATCGTGTAAGTATCTAAGGAGCTATTGGTACGATTTTTACAAACCAGCGTTTGCGGCCAAACAATCAAGTGATCAACTGAAAAGCTTTCAGCCGCACAATAAATAAAAGTAGCAAGCGGCTGCCTACTGCATGCCCTGTTCTCTCTATTAATATTCTATTACAGGAGAAACGGCACTTTCCGAAGTATGTACGACAACGACGTTACGAGGTATGTAGATTGCGTACCTAATCAGACAGACGGTCGACGGACGTACAAAAATGCAACTTCAGTGGTATTTAGTGTGACCTTTTTTTAAGAATATTAAATGAATTGAATCTGGATCAGGAAATTTTGAATAGCTCCTATTTTTTTAAATTTTGAATTTTTCCATATTTCCAAAAAACTCATTATGGATCAATGAAGTAATTGAAATACTCTCAGATAACCAATTTCTCTTGAGATCTGATCTTGGCACGTCAATTTCGTGGTTTTGAGGTAGGTATTTTTGAACTTTGTTGTAACATCGGAAACCGCATATAAAATCTTAATCAAAGCGTTACTTACACCTGATCTTGTTTGTGTGTGCATAGATGGCACTGTATCAACCAAAGATATCAACAAATAGATAATCTACTTATCTAATCTTAAGGTTGACATTGCTTAATCTGTCATTTATGAAGGTTTTTAATTGTTAAAATCATCTGAACAGATAAGTCTAAATGAATCCTTGGATAAAAATATCAAGTTTTCACCTTATTTATACACTGTGTCCAGGATAAGGATGTCTATCATGGGGATCTCGAAACCATAGAAGATACGACGATTGTTAAATTAGGGAAATATTGCGCAATTAAACAATCATAGTGTAAAGAAAATCGAAACATTCCGATTACTTCCGATGATATGCCCGAAAAACCAAAATTTGCTGATTTTGTTTTTATTTTTTTATTACGAATTCAACGATGTACGGCACACACAAAAAAAACCCAAAGTTGGAAACTGATGGTTTCAACGGGATGGTGCACTCGAGCACAAAGTCGTTATTTTTCGGCGAAAAAAGTTCTGATATCAACTAAATTTAGTATTTTGTGTGATACTGACAATTTTTTTGGCATATAGCTTGGGCAGTAATCGGAATTTTCAGGTATTCTTTACAGCATGATAATAACTAGTTAATTGGCGCCACTTTTCCCTAATTTGACCATCTTCGTATCTTCTATGGTTTCCAAGATCCCCATCATAGACATCCTTATCTTGAACACAGTGTATATGTAATGTGTGATTTTTATTAAACGGTAGGTTATATGTAGTTAGCAAACTACAGATAATGAATTTAACTTTATCTGTATTTGCTTTGCTTTAAGTGAAACGTGTATTTGTCCAAGAGAGGCAAACTTGGCCCTTGGGTCTTAAAAAGAGCTTTGGGAAGCTACAGACAATTTTGCTATACGTTTTTGATTGATAATTTATACCCGGTTGATCAGAAGATTTAATTAACCAATATGGTAACAACAAAACAAAGTTTCCTCGCAATCGGATGAACGGTTTAGACAGACAGACAGAGAGACATCCATTTTTAATTATATAGATAATAGCTGACCCAACGAACGTTAGCGGCGAACCTCGTATATATGGGTAAATTGATTGCCTAAAATTTCAATATACTTGCCATTACAGTGTTCACATTTTAAGTCTTTTTAGATTTTGTGTTAAAAAATACAGTTTCCAGTCATGGTGGTGATATGTTGCAAAATCACACTGTGCACATTTTAAATATTTGAAAGTATTGTGAGAGAAGAGTTAACAGATTTACAATTAATCGAAATCGCGAATATCCTATGCCTGCTACTTTTTAATTTGACGGTTGGTAACATTGACAACATTTAATTTGACTGTTGTTGTCATTAGTTCTTATATTTATTTTTGTAATATAAGTGTTTTTGTATTTTTCCGATATATTGGATGCTATTCTTCTTCTTTAATGACTAACTCCCATCATTAATTCCATTAATTCCGGCAATACCACTAATTTACAGATAATTCCACTGAAATACCTTTAATTCTACTCCTTTATTTTGACTAATCGTACAGAGTCTTGCCTTGATTTCGGACTTGCGACATAACCGTTCGTCAGTCCGATGGGGTGCGCATGCGCATACTAGTATAGGCATTTTTGTGGCAATAACAATAACATGAATCATAGTTCGCATTTAAAAATTGGTTCTGAAAACTAATCATCCTAAAAGTATGAGATCGGGATCACAGGTGTAAAATATAAATATGTCATAAATTATAGGTTATTAAACGAAGAGGGGCGAAAAAAATCTGTTTTGAGAAATATATATGGGAGGAATTTTGAGAATTTAGAAATAACGAATCCAAATTCCAACGTCCCGCGTTCGATCCACAGGCCCGACAATAACCGATCTTTGGCATTGTTCCTCTCCTCTCCTCTGGGTCGACTCGACTCGGCTTCATTACAAATGAGCATGAGCACCTGGACGTTGGGGTTCACCTAGGAGTAATAATAGGCTGCCGGACATGAGGAGCGGACTACTTACCTCCTTTGAAATTTGTCATTCCTTAGGCCCCATAACGTCGCTACATTCAAAGAAGAAAGTATGAAAAGAGCAGAATCGGTCAACATAACAATAGGTAGATTCCCAATTAGTTCATATTTAAGTAAATAATGGACTTTGGTGCCTCCTTTCATTTAGAAAGTTGTGTTGTTCATTTGATAAAAAAACAGTTACCTATTTCAATTAAATACCCATCATTTTTAAGGGTGAAGGCAATGGAATTATTTGAGGGCAGGGGTCAAAAGAGCCTAGTCCAATCCTGTTTTCGAGAGTTGTACATTGAAAATCTTTGTTCAACAATTTCAAGAGCACTTAACTTCAACCCAAGGTAATAAATTTAGTTTTTAATGCAAGGAGATACAAAGAATAAACTTAGGTGACTAACTTTTTTGCACCAATACTACAGTCACGCATTGGCTTAAAAACTGTCAAAAAGCTTGGGTAGTAGAGAACATATTACAAGGCACATTTGATTATCTGTTTGCATAGATAAAACTAACCAATCACGCAGATTCTTTGATTACGATATTTGTCATTTGTCAAGCAATGCTAGAAATGTGGCCAACTTTACGTAAAATTAACTACTCACGGTCGAAAAAATGTCAGGAGTTTACAATAAAAGTACCATGTGCGAAATTAACCGCTACGTTCGTAATAAAATTGTGTGTCCATTACAAAATGAGAAAAGTAGAAATGGCAACGGCGCCCCCTCCCTCCCAATTAACGCTCTACATAACGATATGATTAAAATAAATGACTAATGTAACACACGTAAAACGCATAATTGTAACAGTGGAACTGGAAGAGAGCGATCATTTTTTTTGTTAGAACAATCAATTGTTAATGGACGATTAGCGACCATTAATGAACACCTTAAACGTTTGTAACGTACATAAATACCGGGTGCTGACGGCCGCACAAATCACAAGGTTGTACGAGAGAAGCGGCTACGGTTGTCTACATTTTTGCGTTTGTTAAGTTCATTGCACGCCAAACAATGTTGCAGTGTGAACACGTCTCGTTATTATAGACATTTTGTCGAAATTCGACTTGCATTCAATATTTAACGTAGATACATTATCAGAGTAAATGTGTATTTAAAAATCAAGGTTACTGTTACGTAATAAAATTTATTCATATGCGTATTTATCCGCCGTAGTGATCATACTAGAATAAATAAAACTACGTGTAGCTGTAGTTGCGGTGTGTGGTAAGAGAAGGCTTAATAAATTTAAGTGTTGCGCGCACCCAATTGGTACCTCTAATCGTTCATAAATATCAACCTACTGTTTTTTGTGTAACACAAAATATGACCCGATTAAAAGCTGTAGCTCACCTGCAAAATACCAAGGTTTTGAGCGATCTGCCAATTCGGTTCCCGAAAAATACTCGGCACGTAACGGACCTGGGCCAACAGAACTACCAGGAAAAAACTAACTAGACACTAAATTATACCACTTTTGTAAGCTCTGACAAAACAACTTTTGAGGGCGACTGTACTTAGAATGCAATGCAACCTACCAGGTGCAACGACACCATTCTTATAAAACCGTTCGCTTCACGGCTAATCTTCCTATAAACACGATTAGATTTTGTTCAAAACAATGCGTTAGAAAGAAACGAAACCATTCCAATTATTGTAGGATGTGAAATTTAGTAACGAAATCGTCAGCATTGCCAATTTTAGGATCGAAATAAGACCTACAACTATTTACGAACACTCACGAACATGCAGCAGAATGATAATTTATAATTGTTTGTTTTTCCGTTTAAAGATTCGAATGCCACGACAACAGCAGGTATAAACATCGAAGTAAAAGTCCAACTCGAATTGACCACCGCGAAAAACTAGCGCAACTAGTTTCTATTGTCGTATTATGCAATAACAAATAACCGAAACAGTTTCACAAAGAGACCCAGCAACAATTACAAAAAAAATACTCACTTGCTTATCATTTAACAACTACTACATAAATGTTAATAAATGAAAAATGTTACGTAAAGACAGTAATTTGAAGGTCACCAACTGAATAAAATAACAATATGTGAATTAGTTAATTATGAAAAGCGCGTCATATCGCAGTGGCGTCCATTAATTTTGATAATATTAACCTTTACAGTTTACCGCACTCAGTCAACGCCACCTACTGATTGTATCAATAATTCTACTAATTTGAAAATAAAAGAGAATCGTATTGAAAAATATGCCGTTCGTCATCGTCGATTAAAACCGCTCGTCGAGATATGCGCTTATCGAGGAATTCTTAAAAGCTTCTTTACACGTTCCCGATCGTATTTTTAGAGTTATATGTATAATTTACAGGACGGGGAGAGTGGGAAGCGTTAATTTTAGATCTGCCTTTGTACAATAATGACGACTAAAAGGAGGAATGAGAATGACACTCACCCTCGCACCAAGGAACCGCGCCTCTAGGAGCTCCTGTTTCCGGGGGTCGAGCACCGCCTGGAATTGCTCCATCTTCACGCCAGCGCCTGCAACAACGCCGATGTCACTCACACCTCTGATTTTAATTGGGGATCCCTAACGTATGTGCGATGAAAGTTCAAGGCAAAACTGGCCAAGTTTCGACATTACAAAACTGACAATAGCATAGACATACGTAATAACTATTTTGATCTTGACGTGTTTGGTGGGTGAAAGGGATGCTTGGGAAACAATAAAAAAGTGCATCTAAACATACAATTTGATTTGAACAATAAGCAACGAAATTAGTAATGGGGGGTTGTGGTCTGGACTGACTCATCATCGGCATAGTCATGAGATGACATTAATTTCCCACTGTAATACTATAAGCAAATAGTTTTAAAGCTCCAATCTGGGGTCCCACAAGGTTCCGTTTGGGTCCAATATTGTCCTTAATTTTTATTAATGATTTTACTGCTTGCAAATTATAAAGGCACCATGACATTTCCTGATGACACGCCACTTTACACAATTATATCTATTACATACCAGTTTTTCAAATAAACCGAGGGTCACAAATGTTTTGTTTGTGTGTTTTTTTAAATTATTTTGTCGAGATCCATTCCGTTTTGTTAAAATGTTTCCAAATTCCTACGCCAAGACGACACAAGCCTAAACGGAAGTGTAAGGTGAGCAAGAACTTAGCGAAATTCCATGTATGAGTTCCTTAAGAATTTAGGAACAAATTTGTCGAACAGTTTTTCAATACGAACCTTTGGAACGAATGCGCCTTGGAGGAAGTGCAAACTACATTCCTAGATACATACATAATTTGAAATATGTAAAGCTATTCGATAAAATTAATCAACCTGACGCAATTGTTTAAAAAGTGATTCAACTTATTACCTTCTAAGGTAAGTAAAAAAAAAGGTTTCTGTTTTCGGCTGATCTGATGTTTTTGACGAGCCATACTTCCAGCGAAGGATAATTGACCCAAATATTAATTTGCGAAACAAATTATTTTCGAAAATGCCTTTACCTGCCTGAAGGGATACGAATACAATTGCTGCACGGGCCTTTTACCGACACATAATTTTTTAGGTTCTTTTTCGAAGAAAAATTTTTAATTGAGTTTCACCAAATTCCATATTTTTTTAAAATTTCAAATGTCACCGCCACAAATAATTTACAACTCTAAAAAACCTTGACAGATGGCGAAGGACAAACAATTTTTTTTCGAAAAAGCATGCCCAATATCCTATCCAAAGATACTCAAAAATCGAGTCAAAAATATTTGAAGTTTATGTAATTAATGATACAAATTGAAGTAACGCTAATAATAAGAATGCTTCCATATATCACAGGCGACTTTCAAGTATGCCCAAGCCAGTAGCTGAATGAACTCGTGGATGATCCACATATTATTATTGTTGTTTGAACTTGTTGTAATTGTGATACAATATTGAAATTTTCATCGTTTCTTACTGTGAAATAAATACAAATGTCACTTGTCGCGGGCAGTAGACAGTCTGTTTCAAATCAAGGCGGCACTATTACTAACTTTCTTAGTTGTGTAGTTATAAAGATGGTTAAATGATCAAAATTGCAAATTTTTATCTACAGAGTCCAAATCTGTAATTTTAAGTATTTTGGGTATGGTGCATTAAGAACGTTTATAGAGAATAATAAGCTGTGATATATGGTATAATATACAGAGTGTTTCTTATAAAAAGTCACATGTTGGTTATTTGAAATGTGATGTTTTGTTTTTTTTGAAATTACAAATATGGATTCAGTAGAAAAAATACACAATTTTAGTAATTTAACCGTTGCTAACTCTACAACTAAGAAAGTTAGCAATAGTGGCGACTTAATTTGAAACAGACTGTATAGAGTTTGAAAGATCTTGTAAGAATCATTAACATTAAGAGTTAATATGGTTCATCTACGAGACACCGCGAACAATATTTAGAACAAAACATAAGTTTTTGTATAAGTACCAGGGACACTATCATGCTAATAAGGAAAAGTCCAACAACGATACCGAAACTGGATTTTTTCCAAAACCATTTTTTTGTCTATTTCTCAACTGGAAATGGAAAAAAAACTTTTTTGTTCGAAATTATGAGATAATGCTAATGGGCCGTCCATTTCCGACCCCTTAAGATAGGAAAAGTGGAAACAAAATTTGGCCTTTTCAGTTTTGTGGTGATATCTGTTATTTTCAAAAATTTCAAATGCGTTTTTTCCCTTATTTAATCTACCTTGTAGGTCTGTTGCCGAAAACAGAATTCGAAAATTTTTGTAATTCTTTGTTTTGATTTCGAAAATTTCTCAAATACAACAATTCAGTGGAAATCATGATCAAAACGTTTTTTGCACTTCCTTTAGGGGTCCGCATTTTGAGGTACGAACAAAAAAAAATTACAAAATACCGCATAAGATTTAAAAAGTTACTGTAGAGAATATTCTAGAGATCTCAATAGATATCAAGGCGCCATAAAAGATTACTCATCGACCATAAGAAACGAAAACGGACGTCCCGCAGTCTATCCGGGAAATATGACGTGTTTGTTCTAGAATATTCGAGACCGTTCGACAGCTTTCGAGAAAGATGGGCGTTTGCTATTTAAGCAAATCGAATTGTGCTTGAAGTACGTGTGATGTTAAAAATGTAAATAATAATCACTGTTATAAATGAATCCCATAATTTAAGACTGTTATAAGTTTATTGTTAGTTAATTGTAAATAAATAAATCACGTAATTAAATTTACGTAACCATCCCTCTATTATGTCATCGTTGCTATCAGAAAATTTCTCTAATTTCTATAATGAACATATTGCAAAAATTTCGGGTCGATAACGAAATGCATAAAAGGAGTCATCTGTCAGATTCCTATACTCTGTTGTATTGATTTATTAGCGATACCGTATTATAAATGTGTACTAAAAGGGTCCAGATCAGTAAAATGTCATTACATTTTGCACGATCACTCCAAATGACATTTTCCACGGAATATACAAGTGAATTGTGTAACAAATAGAACAGTATGCTCGCAATTATTTCTCCTCAGTTCAACTGACATTTTATGAGAAATTGCTTTTTTAAAATTTTGGACCACTTCAGAATTGATAAATTTAAGACATAACAATTTACTCTAAACGTTCAGATATTATAATTGCTATACGGAGTTGCTCAAAATGAGCACATTTCAACATCACCTCACGCTAACCATTTCGCAATGACGTAAGCTTATCACTAGAAGATTTAAACTATACTGTCACACAAATAAATTTTACTAAAGCAAACGCATTCTGTAGCAATAACGATTTCGAAGGGTAATGCAAATTGTAAATGTCTACTTTTTAATCATCTATGAGTGCTTGCTTGCTGCTAACATTTACAATATTGGACCCAAGACGGAGCCTTGCGATACTCCAACAGTAACAGGGCTGCAATAAACATCAGGTAGGTAAACTATTTGATTGGCAATGAAATAGAAAACTCTGTTACGATAATAATTAGCCAAAATAACTTACTATAGGAAGCAATTTAGCATTTGGACAACTTTCGGTGCATACGTTCGCATAGTTGCGTAAAAAATGTCGTTTGCGTACTTCTCATTTGGGTAACTTTCCGCTTCGAGTCGCTTGGAGCACCACAGACCTACGCAAAAGATGATGCAAATTACGAGAACAATGGATCGCAAAATTTTACCATTTACATTTAAAACCGTTCATTTCAACTGACATAAGGCACGGTTGATTGCCAATTTTCCTGGATACAAAAGCAACTGGCATGAATCTGTTGTAGTTAGTGTAAACTTTGAGATGTTGATACAATTTAGAGAAGTGGCAAATCTCGAGATAATAATATAAAAAGCGTATGTCGTTTTAATTGGAATGATCGTGTAAGTGCGGCAACGTTGAGTTGGGGACCTGCACCGTACGATTGTGAGAAAACTTAAAACAGGTAGAAGTACGTAATGCCATCTTTATTAAGATTGACGTAAATAATGAGCAATAGGAAAAGCTCCAACTAATAATAGTCTCAATATGGCGGGTACGGAAGTGGCCCGGGTGTGACGTCATGACTATCTAGCGTGCCGTGTCAACATTGATCGGGAAAGGGGTGGACCCACCCACTAAGCACCCCCAATTACAACCGTCAGATGGAGCCAGGGTAAAATTGAAAAAGTTCTTCTCGAAAGAAAGTATCCCAGGAACGAAATCTGGGGCCTTATACAAAATTCGCTTTAGATTAGGTATTAAAACCTCGACCGATACTGGTCGTTATTTATAAATAGCGTAAAAAATACACGTGATAACCTTAGAATGTTATGTTCAGCTGAGGTCAATCGCGTACAATGCCAGAGAAAAAATGTTGAATTTATGTAAAGGCCAGTCCAGACAGGAGTAGGTGGGACAAACTAAATGGACAATGTTCACACAGTAGTATCCGGTTTGTTTGCCATAACTACTATCCGTATCATGTTTACCAGAAGAAAAGTTGATCCTTAGTTTAAATTGGATGTTTTAACAGGCAATTTAACACTTACGGTCCTCTGCTTTGCAACTCGAACTGTTATTTTACATACACACTATAATCTGCACACTTAAAACGTAAAGCACCTATTTTGGTTTATCTGGCCTGTTTGCAATGGCATCTAATCTTTTTGTTTTTATCTCCGATAACCCCCTTATCTTACTTCCAGTTTCAATTTAAATGCCATTGAATAGCGAATTTTTCCTTGAATTTAACTTTGGAAGAGCGTGCGAAGTTCACGCTCTCCTCGCACTAAAATTATGAGGTAAACTGAGAAATTTTGATAAATCAACGGATCATCGCCGATAGCAGACTTTTGTCGTACACGTGCGTACCTAATGTCGGAAAAACAAAGTGCCAAACTGGAAAAGGCGTTGGAGGTAGAGAGGCAAGAATGTAATGAATACGCCTGTCGAGACAAAGCAAAGTTTCTTCAATTCTTGTTAATTATTTAAGTTAATTTCATCTCAGTTGTTCGAATTGAAAACTGCGACCTAACTGCTAACTTAATGCCCTGTTGCCGGTTTTCCCTGCCATTAAAATGTTTTCAAATCGATTTCGGCGGATCTCACAGACACAATGGTGAGAAACGGGAAGTGTTTCACATCGACGTGCTAGTTGCAAGGACGATCGCTGGTTCGATTGCAGCACTCAGATTAATATTTTAAACTAAGCTTTAAAATAAACAAGCGTCGGGTGGGTCAGCATGTACCTACAGAATATTAAAACGCGATACTTTCAGGAAAATAAGGCGATGATTGTTGTATCCCCCGCCTATGCATAGAGAGTCAAAGGTAATCAGATTGAAATTATTTAATAACCCGTTAATATCGGAAGCATTTAGAATGCCCCAAAATGGCTACACAAGTCGTGTATAATAAAGAAAATCTCGAAAGTATTAATTCCTTCTGACGCGTCGTATAATTAATAATAACCTACGCGACGTACCTCATTCAGCGAACGTTATTCAAAATTCCGTTTTCTTCCTTCGTTTTACGCTACAGATACCGAACAGATCGTCCACGGCTTCAATTCTCAGTCTCAAACCGTTTTGCTTTGACCACTTTTTTTGCGACGCAATTAATTTTTGATGCTTTCTTTCAGCAATTTTTGAGGTTAAACTGCTGTTGCGTTAATATAGAATGATGATTCGTTTGCAGTTATAGTAAATTTGAGAAATATCTAACGCCACGGTATATTAAAAAAAACATGAGTTGCTTCTTCTATACAACCAAAACTACTTCGAGAAAGTTGCTTCGATATTCAATTATTATAATAAACAAAAGGTTATGGTTCACTGAAGATATCAATGTAAGCGGAACAATGCCTGCGGCTTTTAAATTAAATAAAGATAAAATTAAAACCAATCGCCATGACAATAAAACATATTTCTTTTTTTAACCTTGAAGCTTTCGTTTTGTTTTTCAAAATATGTATATAGTGTGTCGCACCACTAGCAAATGACAATGGATTTTGTCGCAAAGGATCCACGAGAGCCTTTGAAATTACCGTTCATCGTACTACTCCAGTCTCTTTCTAACATCTGGCAAGCGCAATAACGTACGTTGAATGCTAACTTCAAATACATATCAAAGCCTTCGTGGATCCTTCGCGAAAAAGTACATTAATTCTGTTTGCCTGTGGTGCGTTCAACCTGCGACACATACGGTATACCTACTTACACATTATAATCATTCACAATATTTGGAAAATTCCAAAATGGATCGCCTACTCATATTCCATTGCTGTATTGCTGATATTGCTGGATTATTATTGCTAACCTTAGAGGGTACAATGTTCGAATAGAATCGAAGTTAATTTAATCTAGCATGACTAGTTTGGAATAATGCCAGGATAAAATAACCAGAAGTTGATGAATGGTGAAAACTAATCTCTATTATACAAAAAACTCTCATTTCATATTTAAAAACGTCTCGGCAGTTTGCAAACTTGTTTCTTTAAATATAATTGATTATTACAATTTCAAAGATGAATAATAGTATAGTATATACCGCGGGACTGAAGTAGTACTTTTAATCCCGAAGGTAAAGTTTATGGCCCGACCGAAGGGTAGGCCATAATTTACCTGAGGGATTAAGACCACTACTTCAGTCGCAAGGTATATAATATACTATTATTATATATTTTTCGTACTTCCGAAACCGAAACACTTAATATGTATGGAGTTAGAGAACGCGTTCTTTCAAAAAATCGCTGCTTAACAAGTTACCATAGGAACGTTGCGTTGGTATGACAATCCCTATGCCATGGTAACAAAAATAATTTGGAAACTGTCATTGCTAGTGTCATAAAAAGGTGGTGGGTGACAAAGGTGTATTTGATATTGATAAAAAACGGCCAAAGTAGGTAAAGATTGATACCACCGAAATCCAAAAAACTATATGAGCAGCAGTACGATGCGTTTAAGAAGTAGTGCCGCATACAAAATGTGGAACAACCTACTGAAATTGCCTTGTTAGTAATTTCATCCTTCCGGGATTTTCGTCTGATTTTAATCCCGGCGGGACAAAAAGTGACACTTCAGTACTTGTCATAATGGAGTGAAGTTGTTACTTTAGTCCCGGAAGTACGAAAAATGATTAATAATCGGTTTACTAAGAGGTAATATATTAATTAAATCACTACACTACACTAAAAATCTTATTTTAAACCATTTTTATTATATTTATTGACAACTTATTCAAAAACTTTCGAAATTTTTCTTAAATTTTAGTCGAATCGATGTGGGCCGCAAGTGCGGTGTAACTTTGGCATTCGATTTCTCGAGGCCCAAATTTTATTGTCAGTTTGTTTAAAATGGTAATTGACTGGCAAAAAAAGCGGGTTTGGTCTCTTATAATTTTTCATATCTATGATCGTTATCGAGAAAAAACAAGTAAATTGCTACATAAAAACATAACTTTTAAAATAGTCCAGTAGGCCCTGGCTTTATTTGGATAATATCTTATTTTTATTAGTTTTGACAATTGGTATGGAAAATTGTATCTTTAAATTGTAAAGTGTACGGTAGAACTATAGCACCCTGTAGATCGTTTGCGGACCTATGTTTATATGGACTGTTAGTCATAAAACAAACCAAAGAATTAGTCCCCTCCGTATTTACGTCATATTTAAGAACACCCTGTATAAAATGTGATCGGTTCCCTACTGACTGAATTAAAAAAAAATCGTATAAACAGTTTGCATTTTAGCAATTTGTTATTTAGTCATTAGAGGTTCTGAAGGATTTTAATTCCTATTTAGATCAAATTAACAGTCAATCTTACGTATTTATTATTTAATATACAGCGTGTCCCAGATCGAGTGCGATTGCATAGGCAACTTTGTCATCATTGAAGAGTGGAGATTAGATTATTATATTCGTAAGCGAGCAAAATTTGCAGTTTTCTGTGCTGACTAAAATTCCATTTGACAAAACTAAATTGTTCGGTGCCCTATTCCTTTTTGGTGTTCAATATGATTTTGGTCAAAAACGATTTCACTGGCAATGGTTTTTGGCATTGAATAAAACACTATAGTGTTTTTATTCAATGCGTTTGATAACTTGTTTTACTTGTCCATCCTTAACCGTTTCTGAAAGATGTACAATAAATTGTACATGTAATTCTTTACTGTGTTTAATAGAACTTTTGAAAAATGTACCGAGTTGTTTATTCACTTCAAGTGACCTTATGCAACAGACAATCGTGTTGAAAGAATTACTTACTTACTAACATATCGTCACGTTCAAGGTACTATTTCAAAAGAGCGATGAAACTCAAGCCGAGAGCCGAACGTAGGTTCGAATCCCACTCCCGAAAGTGCAATCTTTAATCTTTTCACCAAGTATTTTTGACCTAAAATTCGAACGTTTTTCATTAGTATTACCGTTTCCATGTTCTGCGCAACGTTTCAATAGTTTGAGTACTATGCGATCAAAAATGAGTTGCTATCGAGTCGCCTTTGGAATTTTTGTTTACATGGAAAATCGTACTTAATTTGAATTTCCAAAGGCGACTCGACAACAACTCATTTTCGATCGCTCGTTGCTTGGAAAGTATTGTGGAAAACTCCATCTTTCAATACCGCAATCCTGACCTTGGTAAACTCTACTTTCTTAATGACAAATGAGCACTTGAACATTAATACACATCGTGAAACTTTTTACACACAAAACTTTTACCGATTTGTCAGATGTCGCGCTCTCAAAAAGTAGCAAAAAAACTCATCGTCAACAACGCAAAAACTTGATATTACATTATTTGGGAGATACACGTTGTTGCCAAGTTTTATGTGTTACCTACTTTGAAGACAACGAATCCGAGCCCAGTTTCACCCTAAAGCAAAGTTATAGGAATATAGTGGGTACGTTTAGATGAAAAGAACGAATGGGAGCAGCTCATTGATTTTTCATGACGTCTAAAATATTGACATTTGCTTTATTTAATCAGGGATTGGTCTTTTGTTACAAGCGATTTAGCTGGATAGAAAATGTAGTTCCGCAACAAGTTTCTCTCGTTCGCCATTTTACAATCGAACCTACTGTTGAAAATTTTAATTTCCACGCTGTTCGCACGTAAAATTAAAATGAGCGTAGGTACACGTGCGCTTTTCCTTTTTGCGTTTAAATTTGGGCGAAAAATTCGTTTCTGCGGCGAAGAAGAATTATGGGGGATAAGGGGTAGGGTACAGGGGATATGTCCAATTGCACATCCACACGATTCGGTAAGGCAACCAACCAGATCGATATCTAACAAAGTCAGATGAAAAGGAAATACTAGAACAACGTTCCATCATCATCATCTGTTCTGCTCTAACACCTACAACAGTAGCCCCACGGGGAAATAAAGGACGTGGAGTTTGTCAGATTCGTTATCGCTGTCGGTACTTTGGGAGTCTGGGTAAGTGGGTGTACGCGGACCTGCCATCAACCGTATTATGGAATGGTGTCCGCAATCTGGTAAATGGTAAATAACTAGGCTGAACAGGGGTGTGGCCACTTAAATGCTACTACTTATTAAAACTTGCGCGGTTTACAGACGTGTCAAGGTGAATTGATAGGTTTCGTTAGGGGGTAGTAAAAGTTTTGGGGAAACCAAATACAATTTCCGCTCATTTAAATGTACATAATTAAAATATGGCTGCCATTCGCGGCGAAGTGATGGACACATGCCGCAAGGTCAGGTGCGAGCGCGAGAGTCTGAATAAAATGGATCGATTTCATCCCACTGCAGCAACGTTCCCAGCATTTACTGTTCCTCCAAATTCCTCCTGCTCAGCGCGCCCTGCTTTTTATGCCGAGTTAACGAGCGGGTAATTTCAAAATTTACACTTATTGTTTAAATTGACCTACATAACTCTAACTTTCCATTTGAATTCTACGCTTCTGTGAAACATGAACTGAGCAAATTTGAAAAAAAAGATGTCAAGCAGGATTGAACCGTTTGCGCAGGCTCTCGTTTTTTTTTCCAATCTCCTCCGCTCTAAACCCTGTAAGTAAATATTAACCGCTAATTAAGTAATGTGTAAATCCTTAAGCGTTACTGTTATTGCTTATTATGTAGTTAACGGCAAGTCGTAAACCCCCTACGGTGATGCTCAATTCGAGCCGGAGCACGCTATAACAAGCTCAACGTGCTGATGTAGTTTAAAGCAACATTGGTTTTATTAACACAAGTTTAATACAAAATACTGCACTAAACTGGAGTTTAAACTACGAGATACCAATTTAAGGTTGAGGGTAGTGGCTGAATTTATACGGCGCGTATAAAGAGATGTTTCGCCGGAGATTACACCATTTTCCCCTACAAAAGTCATGCAAAAAACAAACGTAATACTTACCATATGCGTACTGCCTAAATTTTTTTTGGAATTTTCTTGCGTAATTCTATAGATGGAGAATGCCGATCAGATGATCTCCAAAATTGGAGTACTCGATACCTTCAATAGACGTTAGTCTTTCAGAAGATACGAAACAAACAGGTATTGAAATTTTTTGGGTCTCAAACATGAAAATATTGCGCGAATTGCTTTCGTCCCTATAAGAGTTTGAGATCTCAGTAAGGTTGCGCGTTTGAGTCGTATTTCATTGAGTAACGCGTATGGTGGACGAAAAAGTAGGAATTTCTTTCTTCACGAAATGTGAACTGCAGATAAAACTCAGTTTAATCATGAATTCAAATATTCGTTCTGCACATGCGCTCAAAAAGTGGATTTACGCATGCGCGCACAAATTTTAATAAAAATCAAATATATTTCGAAAATACGAAAATTCAACAAAACATACACTATTGTCAGCAAAGTTTTTCTACTTTATTATACAGTGTGTCCAAGATACGAATGAACAGCATGGGTAAATCGGAAACCATAAGAGATACACAATCGGTTAAATCAGAAAAAAGTTTTAGAGTTTGGTAAAATGATCTTTTAAAAAAACCGAAATTAACCATATTCGTTTTTATTTTTGCCTGACCCTATTTAAAAAGATGTCAAGCGGAAAATAGACACTGTATTGAGTAGTATTTTTTTTAATACGAATACAACGATGTATGGCACAATATGTTTCTTTATTATGTTTAAGGACCCATTAATGAATTATTTTAACAGTTTGTCAACGCCTACTGCATCAAAAAGTTACAAATTGTTTATTATTTAAATCATAAAAAGAATTTTTATTAAATCTTGTGACTATTTCTTCAAAGGACTCATAGAGACTACCATAGTTAAAATCGCGTGACGCTAAAAATTAAAAATTCAGCATGGTGAGTTGTAGGTAAACATGGCAAACCATAGGAATAAGAAAGAATTTCAGTTTCAATAACCGCTTTTGTTTATTTTTGAAAAAACATCTGATAACTATAGGGCTCGTATATAGATAGAGCATATTTTCCCCTGCGACTTCGTATGCTCGATATTGACGGATATACGATAACGGAAACAGAGTCTACAGAATGCAAACATGTAAACACATCGGCACTGACGCATGCATCGATCGGTAAGCCAAATGGCAGAGTGCGAAATCAACGAAAAAAGAAGTTAAAAAATCCCTATCGGGCCCAATTGTGAATCTAAACCATTCGGGGGACAGAGACGCACATAAAAAAATTTCATCAAAATCCGTCCAACCATTTAGCAGGAGTTCAGTCACAAACACACCCACAGAAGAATGTTATACAGGGTGTAGCATTTCGGGCCCCTCGGTTCATAATTCCTTTACCATAAAAGATACTGAAAAAAGTCTTAGTCACAATGATCGTCGCCATGTTTCTAAAATATGTTTGATCGCCAGGAGCGTGCTGTATTCCAGTGGCGTATCAAACTAGCGTCTTTTTAAATGGAACACCCCATTTTTATAACTGATATGGAAAGTACTTGAAAAGTATTTCATTTTTTATGTAACATGTTATACCATTAACTTTAACAATTTCGCTGTTATAACCTTTTGTCCTCAAAAATTTGACAGTTTTTCGAATTTTTTTTTTGAGAAATAATTGCGCTATTATGACTCGAAGAAAAAAATTGTCGAGATAGTGCTACTTATTTTAAAAGTATTTTGAATTATACAAGGTGCGATGACAAACAAAAGGGCCACACGATTACAGTACAAGTCAAAAGTCTTTTTTTTAATGAAACACTCATTCATTAACTTGATAGTAACAATGCACAATTATTAAATAATTATTTATGGAACCAACTGCAACAACAAAAACACAATTTTATGAACTAAAACATCAATTTATTAACAAATGTTTAAAAACATGCATAAATTAATTTTGCACTGTTATTATTTATAACAATTATAACTATGAATATCAAGATATTTCGAAAACCATTCGAGATAAGTTCATCATTAATGAAAGTTAAAGAATGACACAAAAATATACGTAGTGTCCCATTAAAAAATCACAGAAATCGCAATCCACTGGGATCACGTCAACTTGAATAATAAGAGTCATCACATGCTCGTAATACTATAAAGGAGATGTGAGAGAATTTTAGATTGGAATTAACAAAACAATTGAGCACTATTAAGTAAGTACCGTATCGACAGTGTCCGCAACTTTTCGTTAATCTACCGTTCACGGGCGAGTACGGTAGAATCGTCACTTGATGCGACATCGTTGTCTTTTGGTCTTGAACGAAACGTGTTTTGTAGGTACCCAAATACGAAAACACAAACATTTCCAATGTTAAAACAGATTATGAATATAAAATTTTATAACTTTAGATCTACACAGAAAACACCCTGTAGATGAACTTTTCAATATCGGAGAGAACTACGTTTGACTATTAAATTCGAAATAAATGATATGAAGCCTGAAATCAAATTTTAACAAACTGCAAACGTTCGCACTTGCGATTTTTTTATTCTTATAGTTCGGACTTTCACTATAACGAGACTAACATATCGTTAGCTTTACATACGTATATTAAAAAAAGAGGTAGGTACAATTTCATTTAGAATTAGAATTGGAACCAAATACAGGGTGTTCCATTTACAAAAATGTAACTTTTTGACCCCCTACTTTAGGATCGCACTGTATAAGAAAAGAACAAAATTTGAAGTATTTCACATTTTGATATTTATTCGAAACGAAACAGTAATGCGGGCAGGTAAAAAGAGAGAGGTTCATCTGAATGAACTGGCGTTATTGAATCAGAATGAAAAGAGATACGCAAGTCATGTTACAAGGTTATTGAAACCCAATGCCGCGTGCGAAAGAAAAATTGTTACGATCGTTAGTCATACTCGGTTACATGCAGTCTCAGATCTCGAACGGGAGGAAAAACATTTCAGTACGATCAATCGCTTACAAAACGGATTCGAGTTAATTTTGACAGGGGTTTACAGTGTCAATGTAAGTAACATTGTAGTCGGCAGTTACTGACAAGTCTCCTAATGGCGGAATGTATGAATAAAATCCGTTCTTTCAATTGGCAAACCTTTTAGTGTATTTTACAACGGAATCTTACTCGTAGTTTATTAGCATCGTCAAACATAACTTCCTTTTGGACTGCGCCCAATGAGTTAAAATAAAAATAGCCTACTGTATCGTTCAAAATAATAATAGAGAAACATCGCACTTACCACCTTAAAAAATTGAACGTGCATATAATATACAGGGTGGGGAGTGAAAACCTTAATTCTCAATTTTTTTAGATTTATAGCACTTCTTTTCCTTTTTCAACTCTCTAAGTATGCAGAGCGATCTCTAACCACAAAACGGCACACCGACGGACGGACTCTTTTCGTAAAAACTTGCTTGCATACATATTAGTAGTAGCATTGGAGTATTAGTCAATGGTAGTAGGTATGGGTATGCAGTTATTGAATAAGAAGGGCGTTCTTCGCAACTACAAATATTATTCGGGAAGGGGTAAGAAATAACCTCGTGAAAATAAATTTTAACAGTATAGATACAACAGCGGCGATCTTTGACCTTGAGATCTGCACATGCGCCAAGTTCGAAACCGGTATTGTTTACCTACTGTGAAACAATCTTCCTCAAAACTGCATAATTACACGATATTCTTGGTGGAAATTTAAGTTAATCAATTTGAAGATCTTCTTTTTCAATTTTGTCTCGTACGTCGCGCGTCGGTTCGCGTGCGCCACATCGGATGCAAAAAAGTGTTTTTTTTGTAGATCAAGAAAAAATGCCACGGATTAATTCCTAGACGTACAGGGAAAGAGTTACACTTAAAGTGATTTAATTAAATTATTCCAATTTACTACTACGAAACTACCTCACATACAATAAAAAATCATATTACCTGTTCACTATCATTCCGTCAATAATTAGTCATTTAAACATTTGATGATGATTTTACGCAATGAATGTCCTCAATCCTGCCTTCCAAGAAGAATCTTTTAGAATTGTCCTTTCTAGTATATGCAATAATAGAAATACACAGGCCACAGGTAAAAAAGGATTTAACCGGCACAGCGGCGAAGTTGCAACTTCCAAATACCTTTTTCCGCAAAATACCCAAAACTCACAATCGGTCTCCGGAAAACAGTTAGCATTACCAAAAAATGATATTGATAAGATATAAAAAAAGAATTCTATTAATTATTATCCAAAAATATAGGGTGTTCCATGGTCGACATACACATCGCTTTTATAGAAGAACACCCTGTACGCCTAAAAATATTTTTAGATTATATACGTGCTAATACGAATGGCAATGACGATGCATATTTCACGTTATCAATAATCATATAGCAATAAATATGCAAAGAAGTGCGACACACGTCACTTAAACACCATCAATATCAGTTTCGCGTAAACTTGTACAGTATACTTTGAATATTTAATATGAAGTTAGCAATAATACTCAAATGGAAGAATATGCAATAATATGTTGAGCAGAACAATTTATCACCAAAAAGGTAGTCTGCCATATTTCCAATATTGCAACTTTGGCTTAGATCTATCAGTCCGTTGTTGGTCTAAATTGTGCCACCTAAACCGAATGTGGTTTGCATATTTTTGCATGTTTACTGTCGACTATTTAAAACTAACTTCACGTTGAATATGTGAATTTATTCCTGAAATGTTACTGACTTCACACGAATACAAACAGTCCCTAATCAAATGTATAGAATCAATATCGATCACAATAAACCGATACAACGAAATATCGAAGGATCCTCAGTATTACAATCACTTTTAACGACAATTTATTTTAATCTTACAAAATACATTTTATAGTTAACAAAAATGCATCAATTCATGTCTGGGGCATTGAGTCTTGGTTTTTTTCCCAACGATCTTGGTGCATAAATAACGATTTTGACATGTTTTGGTCAAAATCCACGTGGTCGCCCAAAATGCATCAAATTCATGTCTTGGGCATTGAGATAATGCCCCTAGTATTTTCCCCAACGATCTTAGTGCATAAATAACGATTTAGACATGTTTTGATCAAAATCCATGTGGTCGCCAAAAATAGATCAAATTCATGTTTTGGTCTTTGAAATAATGCTCTTGGTCTTTTTCTCAACCATCTTGGTGCATAAATAACGGTTTTGACATATTTTGATCAAAATCCATGTGGCCTCAGAAAAATAATTTAACATTTTTTAATCACACACATGCGGTTATCAAACGTGCACGTTATCAACTCTTTCAGCATCAAGATAATGCGTTTGAAAGCTTTTACAACTCTAAATTCATGTGTAAAGAATAATTTTGGGTACATTTTGCTCTAAAACTTTTGACCGAGACCACAGAGAAGAGTTATATTGAATTGTTACACATCTAAGAGTCATAGGGAATAATCTAGCGAAAGTCCGAACTCGATACATGACCTAGGGAATGAAATAATAGGTTCCAAAATGTGCATTTCTTTAATATTTTGATCCAACAACTATCCCACGGGAGGATGAAGAATAGGCTTTGGAGTATGTCCTTTCTGATTTGGAAAACTTTTCCCAAGATGGTGCAACCCTAAACGGGGGGTGCAAAAAGAAATTCGAATTTCGACGAAATTTAAGAAAAATTGTTCAACTTCAATTCAGACACTAAAATCTGAGTAACTTTTTTTGAAAAATCGTATGACAAACTTTTTTTGGAACTGGGTGTCGTTTCCATGTACGAGTTTTGTCATTAAATTCACTAATTAGGTGGGAAACCGATTTGACAAAGTTCGGTTAGTTTATAATCCCTTGTAACGCACTAAATGGCTTTTCGTTTAAACACCAAATCCATGCAACCCGAAATCCATGCGTCGTCGTTTGTGTAACGATGTAGCTGCAACGCGGTCGGCTAGGGTTCGATTCCCGGTAGATGCCACATTTTTTTAAATTTTATATATTATTTAGCATTTCTACATTTCGCCAGACTAATGCTGATCGTTGATGTAGGATGTCACAAGCCCGTAGGGGCTGGTATTTCTACTGTGTATCTTAATTTCCTGGGAATCACGACAGAAAGTTCTCCCTGTATTGTTTCGGGGATGCCGTAAATAGCGATTCACTGGTTCTAACTCTTTTTCTTAAAACAGTCCGTATCCACCATTTTTCTCTATCTACTCCGACATCTACTCGTATCAGAACTTCAGAAGACTAAGCGAAGAATTCTTTAACTTTTAACCAACCATTTAAAGAAAATTTGTACGGTTAAACACGAAAACGTGCCTTTTTGGTTTGGTGGCTCGAACAATAATCATCTTAATTTTCTTCTCCCTCCCACCTCCCCAATCCCCACCAATTTGTTTTTGCAAATCTACAGTTTTTCCGCGGCGCGTCTTTATCCAGCATAGATAATAATTAGTCAGTGGAAACGTACTTCTTAACATAAATTTTTATCTGAACTTCTTTTGCAAAATTACTGAATTAAAAAGAAAGCTCGAACAAATTTTGGAAAACTCCACGGAAAACTCGTAACAACTGTAATAAGATACGAAGAATCGCATACGATTTTCAGTAGGAGAAGTTTTTGCCATTCAGCTCGCATGCGGAAACCAGACTATTAATCCGGCTCATATTCTGATCCTTAAACTCGTAGAAATCGATTGGCGAAGATGTTACATCGCTGTCTCTTTTCGTTCTCGAGTTAGACGAGGCCGATAAAACAATCACGTATAAGGGGATTTTTTTTTAAACTACCCTGTATACTTCGTAATATTTACCCCCTAACTAAAATTCGAAAAAAAATGAACTCCGTTAGAAAGCTACTGTTCGAGCAACAACAAAAAAAACCTAACGATTTTTAAGTTGTCATGCTAGGTATTGCAGTTGAAACTTTAACATTGGAAATGTTTATGGTTTCGTATATGGGTACAACGTTATTACTTCTGTTTCGTTTAACGCGAAAAGACAACGGTGTCGAGTGACGATTGTACCGTACTCGACCGTGATCGGTGGGTGAAGGAAAAGTCGCGGATACTTACTTAATAGTATTCAATTGTTTTGTTAATTCGAATCTAAAATTCTCCCAAGTCCCCTTTGATAGTAATACGAGCATGTGCCGATGTCACCGATCGAAGGTTAGATGGATTGCGAAATCTGTGAATTTTTTTTAATTTTCAAATGCTAAGTTTCGTTTCTTTTTCGTTTGTTTAAAAATACCGAGTTTCCTTAAGATCGTAATTATACTCCTGTTTACGAATGTATTACCTTAGGTAGTGAGCGAACTGAACCTATCTTTTAATAAAGTCATGTTTTTTTTAACAATAACACGCACGAGTTTTAAATTGTTTATTTAACAAACATACATAAAAAAGAAAAGCTTTCCAGTCTCAGAATGCCATGACACATACTGCATCTTTAAAACAAAACAACAAAAATTCAGACAATTTAAAGAAAACTTGCTCAAAAATTCGAAAATAGGAATGAAGATTCAAAAATTTCGCACACATGCAGGAAAATGCAGATCCGAGTGCAGATCTTAAAATTTTATATCTTAGTAACGAAAAAACTTTCCCGAGAAGAACTACTTGCACGTATACTTTGCGTACCTCATGAAATTAATAGTCGGTCGTTTAAAGACTAGCATAAACCGCGGAAAAATGTTGAAATGGGAAATATTTGCTTAAATTCCCGAATACAGTGCGTTTCAGATAAGAGGGTCACCTCAATATCTCTTTTATTTGGCGAGATACGAAAAATTTGTTTAATATAATTTTATATGTGACATTACGGTCTATCTGATCGCATATTCAAACTTCCGAGTTCACTTCCGCTTGAACCGTAAATCGATGCAACTTTTGCAATGCCTGTTTTGTTTAAGATATTTCAAAAGAGCAATCAATTTTCTGTACGACATTTGTTCCATACTACCCTGGTATTTACTTTACGAATTAGGAAATCTGCAGGAAAACCTAATTTGGAGTAGCCGGTAGTATGCTAGAAACTGATCTAAGGGAATTCCCATCTCTGCCACAGATGAAAAATTCTTACCTCAGCCCAGGTTCGAACACCCGACCTTCCGGGCATGTGCTCTACCACTGAGACGAAAATTTATTAAATCTAGCATGCCGTGTGCTGTCAGGATGCACGATGCCTGTTGCATTCCATGGGGAGATCGTGCAAAAGTAAATCTTCAAAACGAAATAATGAACAAGTTGTTGTAGGTCTTTTCTTTGTTATATGGCACACGGCATGCTATATTTCGTAAATTTTCTAAATAGAATCACGAATTTCTCCATTTTTTTTGTCTATCAACCACATACATATATTGAATCTATATGCATATTTCATGTTGCCTTACAGCAAATTGATTGCTCTTTTCAAATATCGTATTGCATTTGAAAAACATAAGCTGCATCGATTTCCGGTTTAACCGGAAGTTTGAATATGCGATAGATCGTAATGTCACATATAAAATTATATTTAACAAATCTTTCGTATCTCACCAAATAAAAGAGATATTGAGGTCACCCTATTATCTGAAACGCATCTATAGAAATATACTGTGAAATTCGCCTGGGAATTTTCACGCCGGACAATACTAATCTTAGGGCGGACATATCTTTGTAAATTTAGGAAATATATAATCAAAAACCTAGGTAATCCGTCAATTCTTACTCTACCATGTGTTATGGTCACCGAGAAAAAATTGAACAATTGAAGTGTGGGATTTTTGGGAACGGTTCCCAAACGACTAATTTTGATTGACAAGAGAACCGGGAAGATTTCAAGTAAATTCCCAAATGTACCAAAATTAGTTTTTATGGTAACCTTTGCGTTTTCCAACATTCTGGTTCCGAACGTTCTCGTGGGTACAATGGAAATATGTAGTTTTAAAATGCATTCTTTAGTGTTTAGTAGCAGTTGCTTTCTACAACCTTGGGGGGGGGGGGGGGGGGGTCAGAAGGGTAGTAGAGGCAAAATGTCTTCGTACAGTTAAACAGTTGCCAACATTTAGACATTTCAAACATTCCGTTTTTAAATCAGCAACTGCGTCTATGTTTGTATCTCTATCACTGTCAAATATTAGCAGTGTAAGTCTAAAACTTTATTAAAGTACGAGCCATAAGATTTTATGATCCTTTGCACATCTGCATCGAGACGAAGTTGGTTTTATATACGAAACATTTCCTTCATTTTCTGTCGGGCTTGTGCACGAAAGCAGTTGCGGATTTCGTATTTTACGAAATACGACAGCGAATAAATTGCAATTTCTGACGTTCGGAAAAAAATTGAACTTTTTTCAGGGTGGGGCAACAATGGTGATCAAAAGCACCACACGGTGGTATATTCATACGGCCCGAATCTTTATTATTCGAGTCAACATTTTCAGTCCCGTGTGTAGAATGATCCACCAATGGAAGCTGTGGGAATGTGTCGCATACTCTTGGTAAAGCTGTACACAGAGCAGATCGGCGCGAGTGAGAGATTCTCTACACCCCCGCTAACCCCTCCTGACCTAAACCTGATGACGCTTCCACTTCAACTAGAAATGGCATCTCCGGTTTCCTAGGGATTTAGTTATATTTCCACGGATTTAAATGCGGAAATAAAAATTTGCGAAAAAAAAATCGCCCGCCGGGGGAAGTCACGACGTAAATATGCGTGTACGTCACAGTTAACGATGTTTTCAGTAACAGTTGTGTAAAGTAAAACTAAAAATAAATGCCGTAGCATCGATCTGGCTAACGAGAACTGACAACAAATTCCCGCTTTGCGCACCTTTTCTAATAAGAATACATACTGTGTTGAGGTTGCCAGGCGAAGTTTTCCCATATTGCGAATTTCTATTAAGGGGGTAAGAATGGCAAAGACCGAAATGCCCTTTGACCCTTATCTTGGCGGCCACAGAAATCAATACGTTACCAAGCACACTCTGTCCGCAATATATATGTGTAGATACACTACGGCTTGCAAACATAGCGAGCAGAATCGAGTATCTCGAAAAGGCGACAAAGAATAAGTGGATCAAATATGCGCCACGTAACCATCGCTGCCGTCTGCAACACGTGCACGGGACAGAAAGAGAAAATCGTGTTGTGTGGTTGCTCTTGCTCTACGATAGCAAGATTAAACCTACTTTATGTGCAAGGGAGCTGCTTAACTACCTAAGAGGGATATTAAACCTGTCTTAAAAAGGCCACTTTTACGCCGACCGACCAGTTGCAAATATGAACATTAATTCTTCTTCCATTCAAAAACTCACCTACGAAAAATTCAATATTTTGAGTATGAATATAAAATAGCGTGATCGGGTTGAACTGGCAACATTGATCTTTGTACGTTTAAAAAGCGTATTGGCGCAACGAAATTACCATCAAACAGGTTGGTCGGGTTACTTTAAAATCGTCGCAAGTTGGTGTCAATTTTTTAACTTTTACTCTCGTTACAACTCGAACGTAAACATTGACAGAAATGATTAGTGTTCACCGTCTTAAAATTCCTGGCAACTGAAAAGAAGTTGAGTGCTTACCAGGACGAGATCTAAATACAGCCATGGCATATCCCCAAAGCTGTAGTAGAATGTAGGTAGTCGTAGTCGGAGAGCAGCCTGATCCCGCCGGAAGAACACGGTCTCACCCCTGGCACGCCGCACTGCAATCGCACATCACCACGACTCGGAACTGAGCGCGCACTCGTCAGATGCAATGAGACCGCACGCTGCTGCTAATAGGCGCCATCCGCCATGTTACCGCCTTGCTTTGATATGTATGCGATAGGGTAAACAGAGAGAAGAGCAGCTTTGTACTGGAGAAGACTTCTAAATATGCATTACCGAAGGTAGGTGGAGATCTCGGTTAACGTGCTGCGCTTGAACGGCGGAATTCGATGACACTCACCGATACGGTACACATTATTTCTGGGGGTCTCAAGAGCGCGCATCAACGTAAGAAAACTCTTCCAATCTGCACTTACACCTGTTTTATCAACGGGGGCGGACCGTCGGCAGCTAACTGGACTACGAAATAGCCGCAACCCCGATACTAACACTAACAAAGAGCGCGCGACTCGAAACAAACCGACAATAATTGAAATTCCAACCCCCTTACATTATTTCTCGACTTCCGACGAAGTTCGAAATTATTCGTATCCAACTCTCTCCCATGGCGGCTGTTCGTTTTATAATTAAGACGTCGCGATTCATAAATCGACTTTGTACAAAAATTCGCCCCTGACGTGTTACCGCATAATTATGCTACGGAATTTTATGACAAGGTATCGGCATGAATCAACTCCGAGTGGATCATTTAAAATTATTTTGAGGCTGTACAAGGCGACTCGTTAAACTAAGCTCCACTTAATTTGAATGGGAGCCCTAGGGAAGAGACCATTTGTTTGTTAATACACTCCAAATGCCTGAAAAGTTGTTGTTTGTAGTGCACACCACAAAGTGTCACCGTTCGTCTGCCCGCCTGTCAGTCGGTTTCGCCATAAATCCGCACGTCTTCGAACATGGCCAACACACTCAAGAGGCTTTGTTTAATAGATCTTGTTGAATAGTCATTAAGGAAATCTGTTAATACACTCATTTCGTTACGGCAGGTATGAAATTGTGCATTTCCGGGAGGGTGTTAGCACCAAATCTAGGTACATTGTGGTTAGAACCCACAATCCCGAGTAGCCAGATCCATAAAAATGTACCAGAGCATTCCAGGTACGATTCCAATGTCATAAGTACTAGCTTAAAAATTCATGAACGTCTGCACCGTTCGTGTGTACTAATTTCTACTGTCATAAACAAATTTTGTACCATTATCAATTTGGCACTTTGTTGAATTTCACTATAACCACGCGTCAACAATTTCATGTTTTGTGTTAAATGTTTGTTGTCCAATTTGTATCGCAAATATCTCATCATTTTTTTGGCTGTGATAATTCTCGGTTAAGATAACTCCCAATTTGCACTTGTGCGTGTTATGCACAAATTTGTATTGTACACTGACATATTCCGTTGCGGAGATCTTTTTGTGGTAAATCGCATCCATCATTTTCGTGTGATTTTTACAGCGTTTAAGGATATCTAATCTGCTGTCCGCAAAAGACGGTATTTAAAAGCCGAAATGAATGGATGAAACACACGTGCGTGGACCGCAAACGCCGCGGAGCTCTCGCAATTCGTGCCTTCAAAACATACACATACAGAGTGTCCCACGACGAATGTAGCCTATACTAGGTGGGCCAATAGTGTGTGGCTGCACCTTGTTGGTTATTCGTAAGATTTCCTCTTGGACATGGCGGGGAACCCTTAAGGTTACCAACCTAAAATATGTTTACTTTGATCGGAACCCATATACAGGGTGATTCATAAAAAGGTTACATTTTTTTAATGGATTCCTCTGGTAATTTTAATGCAACTTTATGTGTCACACTTGTTATTGAATAAAATTGAATCTCGCAGTGATTGTCAAACTTAGTAAGTCGTGAATTGGTGAATTTTTCCGTTCTATCTCAAAAGTGTAGTTGGTAAGTGATAAGTAATAATTTATAGCAAATATTTACAATAATTATTATTTAGTAATTATTTAATATAATTATATTCCACGGCCTACTAGCCACAGAAAACGAACATTGCAGGCTCCTCCCACGCCACCCTGATGTTTTTCCGTGTAAAACCCCCTCCGTAGGGCAGCCGGTGGGTGCATCGGAGACGCCGCCACGACTTACGGGAGTCCCGAGGATTAGAACTAGATCGCCCCCCCCCCGCCCCCGCGTAGGGGTGGATGTATCGAGTTGTGGTTTTGTGCGTTGGCCTCGCAGTTCAATTGCGCTTCCGAGGTGGGGGGCCGCACCGCCCCTCCCACCTACCACATTGCTTATAGATGGCAATCTTGGCTAGAACCATGCCGTTTTTTACGTTGGATTCCAATATCGCTCGGTCGCGTTCTAGAATCGAGCGCGATTTGTGTAAATGCGCGAGGCGAAGCCGAGCAATGTGTCAACGGCCCTATATAAGTGTGAGATTTGCTGGCACTTACATTCGGGTTATACGTAACACCCCCTCCCCCCTTTCCCAAATCGCGATTGCGCATGCACAAAGGCGCAAAAAATCGTACTGTGCATCCGCGAAATGCACTTTCTTATTAGAAAGAATTGGCGTGCAATTAAAACAGAGTCGTATGCTATCTATAGCGTGGAACGAAACGAGATAGCTCACAGTATCCAAAACAAAATAGGTATACAGGGAGATCAATAATCATATGCTGCGCCGCTCTTATAAAATATCACATTAGTAATCATTTGCCGCAACCAGGTACATGTGTACCAATACAAAACATAACCTATAATTTTACAAACCAAAACCATGATTTGTGATTCTTATTCGAATACTTTCGTCCCTTTCAAAACGGCTTTTTTCAAGACTACCAATTTCTTTCGAATATTTACAAGGTGGGTATATTACTTGTAAATTACAAACAAACGTTTTTTTAGTTGTAGCGTATAATAGGCAATAGGTTTACTCGGACAAGCCTTTTATTTTAGAAGAGAATAAGATGCGTTTGCTGTCCTGTTTCCGTAATGGGACTAAAGACGAAAGTGGAGTTTGGGAGTACTCGATACGTTTGAGTATACAGGAGTTTCGATAAACGATTGTCAACCATGACGAGGATTACAACAATATACGCCCAAATGCTCATCGTCTACTTGAGCGGTTTAACATACAGGAAGTCTTGCTTCTGGGAAGTCACCTGGCCGCTTAGTGATTGCTAATAAGGAGGTTGTAAAAGATGTTCTTGCTCGTCTTGAGCAAAGTCGGAAAAAGCAGCTGCGACAATTTGTCCCACTAACGGGCATCTCATACGGAACGTGTGACGCTATTGCCTGGAGAAAATTGTACTTCTATCCTTTAAAGTAACCGTAAATTATTGCATGCAAATTTACGAGATGGTAACATATTCGAAACCGTTTACACACCATTGCCGAATTACGAGCAGGTATAGAAGCTACCGTTTGAAACATTACGCAACAGCACTTACATGCCGTCTTCGAAAACATGAAGAAAAGAGTGGGTCCCTGTCTTAATAATGGCGGCAAGCACTTCGAACAGTTGTTATAGTGTGCATGTAATTTGCCCAATTACTTCGATATTAACGAGTTGTAAAAGAAATAAAATCGTTTCAATTTTTGTAGTAATTTGCTATTCGTGTAGTTCCACATAATTTGGAAACTTACAAGGTGGTTAAATCGTTGATTTAGGTTAAATATGGTTAAACGTCAAAAGTTTACTTTAAGGTTATGTTTTAGTATTGGTGCACCAGGCCTGTTGCGGCAAATGATTACTAACGTCATAATTTATTGAAGCGGCGCAGCAACTCAATATTGATCGCACTGTACATTACACTGAAAAAATGAAGACACAAACGTAAAAAATACCCCATTTTCGGTGGAATTTATGCGAAATAAGTCTTAAAATTCGAAGCATTTTTACCAACCTATACGATGAGATTGACTAAACAAGAGACTGTCGATAGATTGGTGCTTTTTTGAGCCGAATCAAATTTCTTTTGCCTTTTTTCGTATTTTATAAAATTCCTACTACATTCTCACAATTAAGCAAAAAAAAAAGAAATTCCATACGGTAAAACAATATAATACGGCGTATGCTAAGTAAACGGCGGTGATAGGTCCATTGGACCTTATCTAGTTTCGTATTTATAAGAATATTTATGCCATAACTTATTTTCCTTTGTACACATAAATAGCCCATTACATGATAAATGTTACTCGCCGTAAGTCGAAATCCTTTTTTTCATTTTTTTTTTCTTTATTATTAAGCGAGCAGGGGCCAATCCTGTTATACGAACCCAACCCACT
Source organism: Photinus pyralis (assembly GCF_008802855.1). Taxonomy (NCBI): domain Eukaryota; kingdom Metazoa; phylum Arthropoda; class Insecta; order Coleoptera; family Lampyridae; genus Photinus; species Photinus pyralis. Next base: position 239,308 of record NW_022170738.1, read on the forward strand.
ATACACATTTGCAATAAATTTATAATAATTAATCTAAAAAGTGCATATGATGAGTGTGCGTATTCAGAATGGTTTTCGAGATATCAACAAAAACACCACCGGCTCCCCGGCTCAAGAACATTCATATCAATTTTTAAAACTGCCCGCATTACTGCGCATTAATACACTTTATGTAGGTCCACATAAAATGGGGGTATCAAGTTGAAATTAAAGAAAATAGATCGCCATAACGAATTGTTACGAGATCATTGTTAGATGGCGCACTTCAAATTTGTAGTTTTATTGTAATTACAATGGCGACTATGTAACTTATAGTACCCTTACCTTAGACTGCTTAAAGTACACACGTAAAGGGAAAGGGCGTGGACAGAGTTAAAAATGGCAAGGCATCTCTGAAATTTCACACCAAGAAACAAACACAAACCGACTGTTTATAGTAACGGGCATTTATACATATTTTACGATGTCGTAAAGTAATGCCACACCACATCATACAGATGTATAGCGCAAAACGCTTAGCTTTACTTCATGGTGGCAGTTTTGTTCCGTACAACCACCCGTCTCCTAAGTGAGATAAGTGGATCGATTTTTAGAGAAAAAAGTACAGAAATGTGATGGTCGGATGTCGCTGCCATTAATGGAAAATCGTTCCGTGTTCATTCTACATCCCTCAGTTCACAACCCCTCAACCCTCATTGACCCCTACCAGGCGATAATGGATTGCAAATACGCAAATATGCGCACCGTTCCGTTCAAGTCGGGCCACTGAAAATGAGATTATCGATTTGAACTAAATAAAAATACTTGCCAACAAAAAATGCGTACGGGCGACAGGTCATTTTCTCGAATATTGATTTTGTACGTTGTAGAACGCGATGAATACTACTAGCAAAGTGACAGTTCCTGAATGGAACAAAGCAATAAGGCACTCTGAGCCAGATCAATGTAGCCGGATAGGAAAAGCCAAGCCCCGCGGGGGCACCTTGTAACACATTTTGCGGTAAATTCATCCCCTCGACTCGACGAATATTGTGATTACTGCATAAATCGACTTTGGATAATTACAAAATTGTGTCACTATATTTCAATACGTCTCGCTCGGGCCAGATATTGAATTTCCTTCTCTTTTTTGTATTCCGCCGCCACGTAATTTTAATTTGGCTACTTACTCCACTTGGGAACAAATATCGAATAATGCTCCGCTATGCTTTCGTGAAGATATTTCTCGGGGATATAAATGATGAGAGAACGTTCCTTTTAGATGTCGCTCCCATCTCGGCTTCGCTTAGCGTATCAAAGTCAAAGGCAGCTGCATCTTTTTCCACCCTTCGGTAAAATTGTGGAAGGGAAAAACTAATTTTCGTGAGATTTTTTGCGGGCGGCGACGAAAATGGGACGCGTCAATTTATACAGTTTGGCTTTTCGAAGACAAACTTCCATTGTCACGAAAATTCCATTAAAAATAATTTGTATTAAATAACAAAGCAGAACGAATTACTTAATTTATTGTAAACAATCAAAACCTTGAAACGAACATAAACGAAAATTAACTACCCATTAAAAAGTTTTATGTCAACACAAAGTTATACGAGCACATTTTTATAGATAGGGTTAATTAGCAGAAAAAGTGGACACTTTCCACACGTAAGTTGGCTACATTTTATAAAATAGTGGAAATTTCCAGGTGTTGCGTTGCTATATCGACACATGAAAATAAACTTCCTAGGTCATTTTTTCAAAAGAAAACTGTACAAGTTTAAGTAAAGCAGTTATCGTGCGCAAGCCAAGTGTAAAAAATCGTATTAGTTGAAAATTTGAGCAATCACAACGTAATAAAATTTTTTTTATTGCACACGCCCCATCGCTCGCAATCCCTTCAGCCTTTAGGGTAAGTAATCGATCCAGTAAGTGGATACGGCGAGACGTAAAGACACTACGTACAGAAACAGAACTTGACGCTCGCCTCGACGTCGCTTTAATTATTGATTTTCATTGTAACTGCGACGTAATTTTCAAGTACGGTTTTCCACCTTAAGTGGACGCTTTTTAATAACTGAATTATTAAAATGGCACCTGTTTCCCCACGATTACTCAATTTTAGGGTGGCGGTGGTTGATGCTCCGCAGTATACGCCGCCGGTACAATTATAATAGTTTCCGGGAACTCATAAAATGGAGGACACGGACTAAAGCACGGCGAATAATCATGTCAGTAGCAAATTGTTTGATGACAGCAATGTTTAAAAAAAACAAACGCGAAACCAGAAATCAATCAACAAACATTGCATTCAATTAAATGTGGAAATGGCCAATCGGATTTACGTTCATACATTACGTACCTACTTGCATGGAGTACAGGGTTAAACGAGAAATTTTTGATCTTGACAATTTTATCTTTCGTGAAAACTTCCACCAAGCGTTCTCACATTTCCGTCAGTCATTCACGTATCTGTCTTCATTATAATTGGGAAATTTCTTAATACTTCTAACCAATAATACTTTTAGACGAATTTCGAACCACCTATTAGGTTATACAGGTACAGGAGCTCAAATTAGAGTGATTTAGCCCAAAATACCTGTGAAATTGATACTAATAGAGATACAGGGTGTTAATGAAAAAACCAAAATCATCGAGGTACCAAATCTGAAATCAAATTTGTTTTAACAATGCTCTGTAGTGATTGTTTCTGAAAACTAATGACACAGTCTCCTTTGGCATAGAATAAATAGTCGATGAATCTAATTATAAAACACATTTATTACCACACAAGATCACCGAGAATTTAAAATGTGCCCAGTGCGCTTTCGTCACCAATCCAGTCTTAAAGCACATCTAACATTTGTCAAAACATGGACTTTGGCATGATTTAAAATGTGACCTATGCGATTTTGTTACCAAGTACAAATCCAGTTTTAAAACACGTAAATAAAAATGAGCTTCATTGTTCCATTTTTGCGCACCGGGGCTCCGCGAGTTGCAGATTTTACCTAACATGACGGCAAGCTGCAACTTCTCTTAGTTTCCCTTTTCTGGGGTTATACGAGTAGGTGTTTTCGAGCAAGGGTGCTGAGGGCACTGCTGGTGGATATTCCATACCACCGGTTTCCCAGAAACTATTTAGTGCAGTAAAATCGAGCGCGTATCTCGCTTAGTTTAGGAGAAAAATTTTACCGAAGTATAACTAAATGAGATGTATATCATCTTTTAGTGAATTTTAAGCCCTATCCGAATTAAATAGTTACAACTTTTTTTAATAGGGCACATTTTTGTAAATTAGCAAAATGTAACGTTTTGGAGGCGAGTCAATATTCACGTTTTCATTGATTTAACTCCCTTTATAAGTTTTATTAATTGAGCTATAGCTTTCAAATTTTCAAAGTTTATAGAAGAAAGTACAGCGCACATGATAGCAATTCAATTTTTTCTGTATCGCTAACAGCTTTTGTTTAAATAATTGATAAACCACGGCATCGACAAATTGGGTATTGAAATTTTCGACATGCGAGCAACTTGTTTAAATAATAAAAGTACGTAGCTATATATATCGTACCAAATAACGTTAAAACATTGAAAAAGTTTTTAGAAAAAAAATTAGGTCAATACCTTTTATGGTTTTCGAAATGTGATAGATTAAAGGTTGACGCGGTGCGGTGTTGGCGCGCTTATTTAATGCTTCTACACAGATGCAGCGAGGTAGTCATGGCGTACTCGTATTATAATTTGAAATTTTGCATTTGATAATATTACTTACATATTTTAATTAACAAAATTTTATTTTTATTTATATTTCTAAATTTTCTTCGTCATCAATTTGTTGTTCACTTTTTTGCATCAACTGATTGTTACAATTGCTGCTATTACATTTACAGTCCAAACAGCATTTGACTCCTTCTTTTAAACAAACACATTTATTGTTGTCGCACTTTCTATCGGCACAAAAAATTGTAAGTAGACCCCTAACGTTGTCTGGAATTGGGGGTTTTTCTGTATGGACTGTTTCCCAAGTGCCATTTTGATTTGTCCATCCATATTCAGTAGGATCCATTTCCGGTATATGGCATAAATGACTATTCGTCCAAATCTTCAATTGATATATACACCTAAACAAAATTAATAATGTCAGGAAAAATCTCGAGAAAAATAAATATGAAAAAGTGTTCACCTACCTCAGTACGTGCATCTTAAATGCATCATCTGTAGGAGGTAGTTGAGAGGCACACTTATTTGAATGTCTGTTTATATCTTAGATCATTCAATGATTTAATTTTTAAATCTTTATTTCGGAAAAGATGTAAAGCACATTTCGTTGCAATGTCAATAGCTTCTGGTACTGTTACATTTGAAATTTTTTGAAGTTCCTTAAAAGATTCATAACCTATGTTTGCAGTGTCAAATGCCATTCTCTTGCCAATTCTAAAAAATGCGCTTGTTGTATTACAGCCTGTTAATGCGTGAAGCGACAATAACGTTTTTTATAGATCTTCTCCAATATTATTAACAATATCCGTAATAGAAATTAATCTTTTTTTGTTTATGTGTCCTAATTCTATGAATAAACGTTTGTTTACGCTGTTATCAATTTAATATCAAATAAAAGATTTAAAAATTAAATCATTGAATGATCTAAGATATAAACAGACAATGTCTTCAAATAAGTGTGCCTCTCAACTATCTCCTACAGATGATGCATTTAAGATGCACGTACTGAGGTAGGTGAACACTTTTTCATATTTATTTTTCTCGAGATTTTTCCTGACATTATTAATTTTGTTTAGGTGTATATATCAATTGAAGATTTGGACGAATAGTCGTTTATGCCATATACCGGAAATGGATCCTACTGAATATGGATGGACAAATCAAAATGGCACTTGGGAACCAGTCCATACAGAAAAACCCCCAATTCCAGACAACGTTGGGGGTCTACTTACAATTTTTTGTGCCGATAGAAAGTGCGACAACAATAAATGTGTTTGTTTAAAAGAAGGAGTCAAATGCTGTTTGGACTGTAAATGTAATAGCAGCAATTGTAACAATCAGTTGATGCAAAAAAGTGAACAACAAATTGATGACGAAGAAAATTTAGAAATATAAATAAAAATAAAATTTTGTTAATTAAAATATGTAAGTAATATCACAGATAAAATACTGTGTATCTGTGGTAATATATTATCAAATGCAAAATTTCAAATTATAATACGAGTACGCCATGACTACCTCGCTGCATCTGTGTAGAAGCATTAAATAAGCGCGCCAACACCGCACCGCGTCAACCTTTAATCTATCACATTTCGAAAACCATAAAAGGTATTCACCTAATTCTTTTTCTAAAAACTTTTCCAATGTTTCAACGTCATTTGGTACGATATATATAGCTACGTACTTTTATTATTTAAACAAGTTGCTCGCATGTCGAAATTTTCAATACACAGTTTGTCGGTGCCGTGGTGTATCAATTATTTAAACAAAAACTGTTAGCGATACGGAAAAAATTGAATTGCTATCATGTGCGCTGTACTTTCTTCTATAAACTTTGAAAATTTGAAAGCTATAGCTCAATTAATAAAATTTATAAAGGGAGTTAAATCAATGAAAACGTGAATATTGACTCGCCTCCAAAACGTTACATTTTGCTAATTTACAAAAATGTGCCCTATTAAAAAAAGTTGTAATTATTTAATTGGGATAGGGCTTAAAATTCCCTAAAAGATGATATATATCTCATTTAGTTATACTGAGATATTTTTTTTGTCGCATTTCAGAGTTATTTTACTGTTATTTTACTGTACTAATTGTGAAAACCATGAGAGATAACCTTTTTGTGAGGTACAGGGTCATAGGGGGCTCCAATAAATCATAGTTTCAATTTCCCGAACAGCTCCATGAGACACGGTCAACTACAGCGGAACCAATCCATATCCTGTATTTTCTTTGAAAGCCAACAGGAGGAATAAATATTATTATTAATATTATAACCTCTTCTAGAAGGAAACCTCGAAGGAAACCAACCCCATTTAAACAATAACGGCTGTCAAAAAGAAAAAATTTGCAAATTATAATTTGGGCTGCAAACGCCCTTTTTGAGATAAACATTAACATATGCAAAAAACATATATAGACAATAAACGTATTTAAAATTTTACGTACAATCTAAAATAAGCAAGTTGACATCAACTGCCAGTATAAGCGGAAGTGCCACCCCCTTGAAAATATTTCAGATGAGTTCCGCTTATCTCTTTTTGGGATATAGATGGCGGCATTCATCGCGAGACATTCTGTATTGTAAATCAGTCGGTATAATATTACGGAATGTTTCAAACAAAAATATCTGTATTTCAAAAGATATTTAAAAATAGGCTCTATACTTTGTGCAAACCTTTTGTCCAATTAAACCAAGGGTCTTCCGAATATCCTAAAATTGGCGTTATTTATTTATTTTTTTTCCCTACAACCATAATGTATGGAAAACTGGTTAATCTTACCTACGTTTACGAGTGCGCATCAACTTATTTTGAAAATTTTTTTCTAGGACTGTTTGCACAAGATGACACACATGGCGGATCGCGTCGAAATTTGAGATCTATGCAATTTTCGACACGATAATAAGAATAACAAATCCAAATTAATTACAAAAATTTAAAAAAAAATGCAGTGGAAAAATTGAAATAAGCATATCCAAAAAACCGTTCGTGCCTTGTATAAACAGCTTACCCGAACCAAATTCTAATTTTTCTCCAATTAGTTAGAAATAGTGCTTTTTGGTGCTGGTAGTGCACAAGAATTTTCCTGTATTTGATTCGGACCAACTCCACGTTCGGCCGACCTAAAATATAAGTCCCTGATTTGATGCCAGGCGTTAGTGGTCGCAACAGAAGAAACAAGCGTTAGTGTTCAAGAATTTTCCAGCAATCTGTGTTGGTTCAGGCTAAAGTCACGCTTGTCCGAACCCATCTGTTAATAATTTGCCCCCAATTTGATTGCAGATGGTTGTGCTTCCTTAGTGCTCAATAACCTTACCGTTAGTTTTATCAATTTAGGTTTACCACCTGGTTGAATTAAAATCCATTTTGTATATTATCATGTTCCATATTTTTGCTATGTAAAAAGAAGCTTATGCGTCACTAGCTGTCGGTCGTTTAGGCGCCTCGCTCGATGGAATATCGTAGACCTTTTAGGTTTTTCGGCATTACAAATTCATATTATTGAGACATTCGGCACCGCTTATTATTGAATACGAATGCTTGGCATATAAATTTGGAGATAAATTACATAAAGTTGAGGTTATATGTATGGATCAAAACAGAGCGTGGAGTGCCTGAAAAGAGTACTCACAAACAGTGGCGGATTTACATATAGGCACACTAGGCACATGCCTAGGGGCGGCAGCTTTAGGAGGCGGCATTTTTTTACATTACATTTATTTTAGGTAACATTTTAAGTTTTAAAATAAGTCCGTTAACAAGTTACAAATGACTAAAATGTTTAATTAAAATTATGAAATAAATTAGAATTGGTAGATAGTTTCTTTTCATATTAGTTTTAAAAATTTCATCTTATAATTTGAATTTTATTTAAAATGTATTGCAATTTAAAGATTATTTTGGGACGCATATCTTTCGGTGTGCCTAGGGTTGCAAAAAATTTAAATCCGCCACTGCTCACAAAGGAAAATAGCAGGCCTAGACGAAATGTATACGTCGATGTGAAAAAAGTATAAATTGAATTTCTGGAAAACAGAATCGAAACCGGAAATGTCGGCTGGGTTGAATTTCTTATTCCGATTCTCAACATACATCAACAATCGGTTGCAAACATGATCGACACGTTGAACTTGATTCGAACACCCGAAACCAAGTGAAAACCCCAGGAAAAAACGAAGGTGAAGGATGTGGTACATTCTGTGGTGTTATTTCCGAAAAAGTCGTTTTGGCGTCTTGTTTACGTAAAGAAATTTCTTCTCTCAAACAATTCTGGATAGGATGGGATTTAATCAAACTGTTTAAGAGATGCAAATGCGTCTGCCTACAGTAATTACAATCAGTACTGCAATGATCTAAACTTTAAGGAATTCTTAAACGAGGTCATAACGTGCGCATACAAAAATCAATCATCGGCCCAACAATCAAAGACGGGAAACCTTCGTAAATACAAATTGGTGTTGTAAATTAAAACCGTCCAACCAAAAATTGCAGGTCTTCAAATTTTGGGAACTGTTCATTTTTTTTACGTATGCCATAAACACGGAGAAGCGCCAAGGTTTCCATATGGTTGGGCTTTTTATTTCAGATGAAACGTAAGTAGACGATAATGGCTACCAATTTAACGTCGTTTATTATCGCGGTTAATTAAATGAAGTACGTATAATACCGCTTTTATAATATGTAATTAAATATGGAGGATAGCAACGATAAAACAAAAGAAATAGCTTACGTGTAATAGGCAAAAGATGTGTACACTCTACAATTAACTTTCTACAATCAATATAAAGAAAATAGAACTGGTAAGTAAAGTATTATGATAAGGTTGAATGTGCCGCTCGTCAAAAACAAATAACGTAGCTTCGGTCATGAGTGTGACGACTAAATAAGTCCAATGAGCATTGATTGAAGCGGTGACATGACAACGTCGCAAACCACAAATGCCAATTCACACATCCCGGCTAATCTACCCCTTGCAGGATAAGTGCCTACTTGTCTGAAATGAGGCACTGAACTATAAATACGAATACTCCCGCCTATTTTTAGATAACAATTTAGGTTCGCTTGTCTTTGGCTCGACACGTAAATATGTTAAATTGCTAGGCTATTTTTTACAAACTGACGCTAAATTTAATTGCGTATGCAATCGTCGAGTATCATCCCCTCCTTATTCCGTATACAAAAATACGCTCGCGGAGGAATAAAGATCGCGGTTCTTAAACTGCAAATAGCGTGTATTAAAACGTACATTTTTTAGAACGTTAGTACTATTTTTAGAATGTACTTTCTACGCTTGGCGAACTCCATACGAAACCGAATATTATAAGCACACCTACCATTATTGTGTAACCAGTTTAATCGAATAGTTTCTAATTTATAATATTAATTATTTCGGGCGTTTCGCATATTACAGTTTGAATTAATTGGTAGATAGTATTACTTGCAAATCTTGCCACTTCATGTTCAATTTATTGACGGCATGATCATCAGATCTACGTCCCACGTAGTTGGCCGACAATGAGATCGCTCTTTTGAGTTTTGCACTTGTCTTAAGAGCCCTCTGCAGAAACAGTTGCTAGTTGTACGAATTTTTAGCGCATTTTTGAAAAAAAAATACGCTATTATATTCGTTATGGCTGGCTGGCTGGCTGTCCGACTGAGATCTCAGCAATTACAATAGCTAGAGATTTCAAATTTTCACTAAAAGCTTTCTGCTATAGTGCAGATGTGCAGGCTCTAGTCTATTTTGAGTTAGGTTACTCATGAGATAGATAATTTTAACCTTCGCTAATAAAATACTGATCGCTATTACCGAAAATGCGCCTTCATCATGCATATGCTGATTTACAACTTGTTTTCTTTTTTTTATCACATTATTTTAATTATTTCTGTTAGCAGAAACGACAATGAGATGCATAGATCGACGGTCAGCAATGGTTTGCCGAAGATTTCGATCAGAGGGCCGAAGTGAGATATGACGTGCTTCCATCGACAAATTTGACGGCTGGGGGGAAGGTCCAAGATGTTTCGTTTGTGAACTCCAATTTATTATTTAGATTGAAATACTTAATCTCGAAGATAATAATGGGTTGCCCTGTATATGCGAATTTTGTAATTTAAACCTGGAGGACTTAATTACGAATAAGCACAGAGTTGGTTAATTTCCTTGGAATTTGTTAGTTTAGTGTCTATTTTTCCATTATAAATTGTGTTGTTTAAAACTTCTGTTCGAAATCATTTAAGTGCTATCTTCTCGGATGCGATAAGGACGTTGTTATCGAGAAAGATAATTGATTTAAAGACGAACGTGTGTTTGGCGCTGATAACAATGAGTGCAGGTTCTTTTGCGCGTAATTTTCTTATTGTAACGGAAACGCTCCAGACATGACGTCGCCTTTGGCGCTCTGGAATTTTCTAGGCGCGCGACAGTGGGAATGTTTGCAACGTATCTGGTAATTACGCGAATGTTCTGGACTTACATTGCTTGCGTGTATAAATGGTTGCGGACCGAACATCGCGGCAGTCTACTACCGAACGAGATCGAGTACGGATGAAACATAAGAGCGCGGACATATAAATTGCGAAGTGTGTGATATAAATAGTCGATACAAATTGTACAGTTTTTATAGTGTTTTAGTTTTGTTTAATAAATATTGATATAAATCGAACCCGAATTTATAAATCACGTTACATTATGTTGCAGTTACAATCGGCGGAAGTAGGAGTATGGTGGTTTAGTGGAAATCTGGAAATGGTGTTCTTTTAAACAGGAAAAAGAAGAGATGGGGCTTGTTAACCTAAGGTGGCTGTCGAGTGATTGAGTTCAGTATAATAGAAAAGAAATACAGTTTCTTGAAGTTGTCAAAAAGTAATTTTGTGCTACACTCCTGATTATCGCAACCGTTGTTTTGACCAGATTGTGGATTATTAAAAAAAAAGCTTTTACTTAATAATTGAGCTAACACCTGCGTGTAGAGTAAATGTAAGAACGAGATTGCGTCCCTCTTTATTTTAGACTTTCCTTGATGATTTTCTGCGAATGTGTTTCGGAATTTTTTTTATTGTCATTGTTAATCAATTAATTGTGTGTTTATTTGAATCCATGGTACGACCCAGATACGAGTCTCATTTTCAGATTTTTATTTTCCTGTCCAAAATTTATTTACGGCGTTAATCAACATTTTTACTAATTAATTCTTTGGAATTTACCTCGGAATTTACGTAAGTCGATTAACACAACCGAGTCTTTCAAATTATCAGCAAAGTTGTAAGTTTCAAATTTGATTTGAACTTGTTGGGCAGGTGTTTGGTGGGTGGTGTAGTGCACACAGCATTATTTATCTGGCACCCCACGTGGGGCTACAGCAACATGTATCCACAAACTTAACTAACGACACAAAGTCCATTCTTCTATCTATGAATTTTTCAACTTTTTTGCTTTTATTAGAGGGACCTACCATCCAATTTTCGTTAAAATTGCTCCATAAATAAGAAAGTTGGATGTTGCACATGCGCAACTCGATTTTTTGCGCATGCATTTTGTTTTCTTTTATTAGGAGGACCTACCATCCAAATTTCGTTTTAATTGTTCCATAAATAAGAAAATTGCATTTCTGCGCATGCGCAACACGATTTTTGCGCATGAATTTGTTTGCTTTTATTAAAGGGACTTACCATAGAAATTTCGTTTAAATTGCTTCAGAAACAAGATCGTTGCGTTTTGCACATATGCAACACAATTTTTTGACTTTGACAATTTTTTTCTCCGTTTTTTGATAATATAACCCGGCCCAATTTTTTGTAGGTTGTACACAGAAAAATAAGGTCTTCCAAATAATAGAATAAAAATTTTAGGTTGTTATTTGAAAAAAAAAGTTCGATGCCGTTACGGCGCTCCAAAATTTTTTTTCAAAAATCCGGCCAGTTATTTTTCTGTTCGGTATGCCTAAAACATATATACAAAATTTCAACAAAATCCGTCGAGCCGTTTTCTCAGAAAATTGCCAACACGTACGTAAACGTACGTACGTACGTACATACAGACGGAAAAAAATTTTATTCTTTAAAAGTTGCTTAAAATGGTCTAAAACGTCGACATTTGATGAAATTTTGAAATGTTCAAAAAACGGCTATCGCAATAGCTACCTAGCACATGCTAGGAAGCTAAAAACGCTTACTTTGGTAGTTTTCATGTTTATTGTAAGCCAGAGAAAGATTTTCGGGTAGTTATGAAAATCACTTTCGAAAGATACGCGAACGATAGAAGACATAATAAGGAAAACGACTCATTTTTCAGAAAAACGTATTTCCTTGGAATTTAGGTTATGGTTTCAATTTTTAAAAAATGTGCAACAAAAGATATTTGAGAAGTAATTTCTCCTCTCCCATAATTATTCTTAGAAACGGTGCTGGTATAAGGGGTGGGAGATAAAAGCAGGTATCTCAAAATCATTTCTTCTCTCCTAATACAAATAAATATATAAAGGTCTTGAAATCAAGAATGTATAATATGATCAAACAATTAAATACAAATAATTTCTTTTGGGAAAATAAATACTACATATTAGGAGAGTATGTGGTTGACATCAGCAGAAAACGAGATAAAAGAAGGTAAGTGAAAATCAATTCTACTTTCCTAATCCAAACAGTATGGGTATTTTCTCCTCTGCTAAAATAAAAAAATTTTAAAAGAGGTGCTGGGATAAGAAGATATGAGAACGCTTTCCTAATGCAAATAATCCTTTTGGGAACATTACTATCAGCAATGTCTCATGTCCTGGTGCAGTTAATTACCTACTTATATTTAGAGAATATACTGACCGCAGGAATCCATCCCGATATAGTTTTTATACAGGGCGTTCGATTTTTATTCGACCCTGAACTACATTTTTTCATACAGACCACCCTATATATTGAAAAGAGCGTAAATTTCCTAAATTTTCATGTACCACATTTAAATTTCTCCGTTATCTGTACTATTTATATTATATTATTTATTTTATTTACAGCAAGGGGCGAGCCGCTGCCCCCTCAAGAGATTGAAATTTTTAGCGCATTTTTGCAAAAAATTTTTTTTGTAAAAAGTAGCTTTTAATCTCACTTTGGCTGGCTGGCTGGCTGGCTGGCTGGCAGGCAGCAAATGTGGGCGCGTAGAAGAACTCTTGTAGAAAGGCAACGGGTGTACGTGTATCTACAGGGCCGTGAAATTTGTCAACCTTAGGGACATGGCTACATGATGTGGGGTTGGCGACATCTGGGCGTCATCCTCGAGCGTAGTAAACTAACGTGAAGGTTTTTCAGTTTTTTCCTATCTTCTACTACAGTTTTGGTCCGATTCTTTTGAAATTGGTGTCGTCGGAAAGATGTTGTAAACGCGCACAACTCCTGCGTGGCGGAATTTTGTTTTTTGTCATAGGGGCGAAATTAACGACCTTTTGCGAGGCGGCGCGCGCGTCTTTGAGAAGTAGTCAGGCGCCTTTTACCTTCCGTTGCGAACTCACGCGGTTTAACGTTTCGTGAATCTCGAATCGCTGTCTCTCTTTCTTGTGTCGCCAATAGAAGTGAATTGCGAGTGAACGGGACGACGGAAGTGGGTACCTACCGTAAAAGAGAATGTGGTAGCCCGCGACACGATCTCACTGATGGTGGAGTCAAATCTTCAAACGCGAATTGCGAGTGAACGGGACGTCGGAAGGGGGTACCGTCAACGGGAATGTGGTAGCCCCCAAAACGATCTTCCTGATGGTGGAGTCAAATCTTCAAACGCGAATTGCGGGTGAACGGGACGTCGGAAGTGGGTACCGTAAAAGGGAATGTGGTAGCCAGCGACACGATCTCACTGATGGTGGAGTCAAATCTTCAAAAAGCGAATTGCGGGTGAACGGGACGTCGGAAGGGGGTACCGTCAAAGGAAATGTGGTAGCCCCCGACACGATCTTCCTGATGGTGGAGTCAAATCTTTCAACGCGAATTGCGGGTGAACGGAACGTTGGAAGTGGGTACCGTCAAAGGGAACGTGGCCCCCGACACGATCTTACTGATGGTGGAGTAAAATCTTTAAAAGCGAATTGCGGGTGCACGAGGAAAGTGGGAAGCGGTTAGTGAATGTAGTAGCCTTCGACAAGATCTGTTTTTGATGGTTGAATCGAAAGTGGCTAATAGAATACTGATCTGCCACACAAAAATGCGCTGAAGTCCCTTCGATCTCAAACGAGGACTTTGATAATTTTTTTTTTTAAGAAGAGAAATTCTTTCACCTGCAACTTAATTTTGTAACATTTCCAGGGAAGAACCCCCCGACACACATAAGTGAAACTTGAAAACTTGCACTGTGGTGGTAGGTGAAGAAGTGTATAGGTCGATTTGCCGCCCCTTCACATTTTATTTTGGGTGGAAGGATTGGGGACAAGGATCTGATTCATGACGGGACAGGAAATCTGTATAAACAGTTTAGAATTTCAAAATATTGTGGAATTTGTTCGGAAGCGAGATGCTTCCAAAATCGCAACGAGCACATCCAAAAAACCGACAACGTTCCATTGTATTTCTGTACATGGCCGTTGAGAAAAAATTATAGTTACCTGTGAAAACAACATGTTCCTTTTAATAATAAAAAAAAATGGCGCGCGTCAACTAAATACTAATTAATTAAGATATTTCCAAGATATTATGGATAGATGAACCCATTTCTAATAAAAATGGTGGTCGGACAATGACACAGTTCCACGAATAGCAGTCTCCGTCCTCCGAAGTATGATTCACATCCATACGCTCCATACGGCACTGACTGTTCAGCAGCGTAGTTTTAAAAAGTTTACGTCAGCGGCGTAATTATACGGGTAAATTTGGGGCGCATGGATTTACAATCGCGACATCTAGTAGGTAGCGAAAGAAAAAATAGAATTAAAGCCGACATTTTACTCCTACTGCAGTTATAAAAACGTAAATCTTAGCGTCATTTATTCAACCTTGAGATATAATTACATATGCAAGCACTTTTAAATGCAAATTAGGAACATACATAACACAAATTGTATTCGCTCATTTATACCGGCTAATTACCGAAAAAAATTCAGTCGACGTAATGGGACATCGAACGTAAAAATGCGAAAAGATAAAGAAGAAATTAAAAGACCATGACCGAGTCGTTTAGTATGACCATTGACCGAAGACCAACCACTACATTTACAAGTGGTATCGTGGGGTCTGATGTGTAAAAACGCCATAAGCGGAGCACGAGCGCAAAACAAGAAGCTCGTCAACGAACAGGTTACTAACAGAGTGGAATGGAAGTGGAGGGCTTGACTCGAGCTCGACTACTACTACCAAAGAGCATCGATCGCAAACACTTGTTGCGTCCGTTTCCCACCAATAATGGCGGAATTCCTCGGATACGTTTGCGGCGAGCTCTCTCAATCGACGATCTGAACACGTTTAAATATTTACATACTAACGAGAGCCCGCGACATTAATTGATTAATTGTCGCCAATTAGAAAAACGCGAATTAGTCATACTTCCAACTCGCGACTTTTATTTTTAAATCTGCCGAGATATAAATCTCGGTGAGCCGTGAAAAGTAAATAATGTTTAAAAGTGCGCCGCTAGATTTCGCCGTCGAGTGACTATTATTATTTAAATCCGGACAAATATGGCGATATTGCAGAAGCGAAGGACGTGTCGAAACTTTATTAGCATTTTTTATGCCTCACCGTGTGATTTAGTGGAAATTTTTAGTTGCCCGTCAAAACTGAGGAACACTCAAAACAGACCAGCTGACGCCATCTAGATTTCTTCAAACGTCATTTCAGGGGTCAACTGAATGACACATAATATCAACATTATTTAATCTCCCTTCCACCGACAACAAAATACAATCAAATAATGTTAGTGGTTTAAACTTTAAAGGGCAAAATTTGGCCAGTTTGCAGGATAATAAATCAAATTTACTTACCCCCTCCAGAGAAACACCGGTTATCTGTCATCCCTCCAAGTTCTGTGGCGCCCCATCCGAACCTGTAATGGAAATGTTTAACCAATTATTTCATTTTATTGTTATCACACGTTTAATTTTACTGTTTGTGTAATTTTATGCCAAACAACATACTATGAAATTTTCGAGTAGCAATTTGAAATGCGACTTTTTTAAATTATGCGTCGTTCAGGTTCAGCCATTTGATATAATAATAGGGGATTAGCGGCCTTCAATTCTTATCTTGAATCTATTTTGCATACCTAAAACTGGTGAAAATTCAAACAAAGCTTTTGATTCCGTTTTGAAATTCGACACCCTATCCCGTGATTCGGTAATGGCACTTTCTGGAGTGGATTCATGGATAAGCCGAATAGGGTAGCAAAAACCAGAAGATTAACGGGCTGCCATTTTTAACCAGAACAATCTTAGTTTTGTTGGATGATAGTGATTTTTGTACCTGTTATTATAAGTATGACAAACTGCATATGTTTGAACTTCCAAGCCGTAAAGTGGAGGAAATAAGTCGCAAAATTTTAGTGGCTGCCGGCTGCGCAAACACATTTTATTTAATTTAATATTGGATATGCGCATGCGCGCTACTGCAAAAATTAAAAATTTTTTCGATGGAGCTTTGTTCGTAAAACGCATTAGAGGTTTTTTTTGTGATTTTTAGCGTATTTTCCTCAAAGTGAAAAATCGCTAATAGCTGCACTTTTTCGTCAGTCAGTCCGTCCGTCCGTCGTCACAGATACTAACCTCTACACGACTGAACCGATTTGAGTGATGGATGATACGGCCGATATGGGTCTCATTTGAAAGGGCTTAGTGAAAGGATCCCGTGTGTACTTATAGTATTTTAGTTTTGCGAATGTGCAAAGCTAACTTCTTTATTTATGAAGATGTTTAAATGAAACTATATGTTTTCAACGTTTTCAAAATATTGTTTTGTGTATACGCAATGTCAACGTTCTTATCTACGAAAGCATTTGATACATAGATACTTGGAATAAAACTAACTCTAACACCAATTTCAAAATTTGCATTTGCAATGTGGTATTTTTCCCGACCCTAGCATTAATATTATAGGAAAAATACGCTCTCGCTATTTATGTTTGCATAAGTATAAGTAATGACTTTTTAACTTGTTTATGTTTGCTGTACATTATTTCAGTTCCCAATGATAACGTTTGAGAAATATGTTTAAACACTCCACGTGCGCGACCACAGCGAAGGTAGGCGTGGGCAAAAAGATCACAATAATAAAAATCGACAAAAAATAATATAAATCGAGAAGAGAATGTGCAATTCACTAAATTAGAACGGCCTTCGCATCTATCTGTGTACAAAAAAAAATTGCACCTCAACTACCTATCAGTTTCCATTATCTGCTGCAGGATAAAGGAATTCGACTCGCAGCACAGCGTAACCTCAATTTTATTTCTTGCATCCAAATCACACTGTAGCGAATATTCGAGAAATCCCGATAGACATCGGGATTCGGGGCGCCATGAAGGATTAGTACCTAATTGGCGATAAAGAAAGAAGACATATGATATGTGAGGCCATCTTTCTGGGAAATATGACGTGTTTTATTCTACAATGTTCGACAACATTCGAGAACTATATAAGCAAATCGAATTGCGTTTCGAACAGTTCCAATTTCAATGCCGAAATAATAAATTGTTTCGCGCTGGTATAAATTGTGTATATGCGAGTGGTAAATAATATTTTTACCGTTATAAATCAATTAATTTCAAAAGTGTTATAAACGAAGCGAGAAACGAAGTCATACATTTATTGTTAATTAATCTTAATACTATATGAAACAAAGTCGTGTATGTTACACAACTTATAACTAGAGAGCGACTGGACCGATCTTTATGATGTTTGATTTGTAGGATTCGTGAATTCATCTCCGACCCGAATCGGAGAATAACTAATAAAATATCGAAAAACAACACACAAAAAATAAAGAAAATTATTCTGAAAGTAAATAAGAGAACTAATGACAGCAACCGTCAAATCAACTGTTTTCAATCTTACCAACCGTCACATTTAAACTATCAAATTAAAAAGTGATAGGTTATACCGAGGGTTATTCATTCGCGATTTCAATCAACAGTAAATCGTGTATTGTGTAATAAAGACCAATAAACGCTTGCCGATTAAAAATACGCAATACTTCAAAAGAATTAAATTGCAATTTTGCAACAAAGTTTCAAGATGTCCTCAAAGGATTTAAAATGTGCAGTGTTTATACAAGTAACTAGTGTACCCGGCACGTAAGAAGGCGAAAGATCACGCATCCCCACTATATATACTTTATTAATTGCATCTATTAGTGCGCCACGGAGCCAGATCCTCTAAAAAGACTCTAAATCAGTCATCTGCGCATAGCCCGCTGTGGTCTTCTCACGTGCCGGTACCAATATACAGCAAAATTAAGCACTTAGGCATAAGTTAACGCACAATACATTCAGATATTTTAAAATGTGGACATTGCAATTCGTCGGGTCTGCTATTAAGTACATTAATAAAAATGAATAATTGTCTGTCTGTTTGTCTCTTATGCGTATCTAAACCGTTCATCCGATTGCGATGAAACTATGAAGAATGGTTGGACGTGTATAGCCGCAAAAGTTAGTAACCAATACTTTCGGAAATCTCACGGAAACGGGAACAAAAAAAACAGGATTTTATGTTTTACAGTGGGAAAGGGACTAACATTTAGAACGTAGGTTTCTTCGAAGGCGTGAAGGTGTACTCCGAAAGAACTACCCGAATTCCCACGGAACGGCGAAAAACAAGAACGGGGTACGGGAAACAACGGGATTTCCCAAAGGTGGTACGAAGATCGCCGGAACTACTAGTGGTAAATAAATAAATCCGGTGATTAAATTTACGTTACAATACGTGTAACTTTTCCCGATAAATAAACTGAATATAACGGAAAGATCCTCAATACTATCACAATTTTTAACGACCATTTATTTTAACCTTACAACTTCGATCCATATCAAATTCATGTCTTGGGAGATAATGCTCTTAGTTTTTTTCCCAACGATCTTGGTGCACGAATAACGATTTTAACCGAGAACAGTTTTTCCTGTTCCCGCTTCCTCAATAGCGGCCTACCTTAATATCCAAAGTACCCGTACACCAAATTTCAACACGATCGGCCACTAAAACAGTTTTAGCGCACACGGACAGACAAAAATTAAAAGTTATAAAAAGTATCTGGAGATCTCAACCAAGAGTTATAGCGAACACAGACGAATGGGCGGACAACCATACAAAACTATACGCTCCAGAACTGGGATTAGAACCCCCGGTGCTACGTTCCCCCTCAAAACCACCAAATTCTTCTTTTAGAGTAGAGTTAAGCAAGACGTTTAGAGAAGTCGGCTTCAAGGCTTTTTAAAGAGCATACTCTAACCCAGAGGCTTCTGGTGTTATGTTCGATGGTCCCTTTCCAAAAATTATGGCGCTGGAAGCAATAAATACTGACTACACCTAAATCGAATAGTCCTAGTTTGATGCCTTTTCTTCTTAAGTTTCTTAAAAGACAAGGAACAGTCTTGATAACCTCGATACTCCTTAATCAGAATGCTTCTTTCCAGGGAGGTCTAGTGATGGGAACATTCGCAGATATAGATGATTTCGACAAGAGAACGAAACTCCTTAGAAAGTGGATTATTTAGAGCAGTACATATCAACGTTCACAAAGAAACGTTAAAACCTCGATTAAAACGCACACTAGTGAGAGGATACCCTCACAGTGGAGGGCTGTCGCCACTTGTCAATAGTCAACCTTGTCGTCTTAACGGTAATGGCTACTGTGCTTGGGGTATGTATAACATAAAAATGGCGTGAAGAACACCGCTTTTCGATAAACCTGGGAAAAACTGGAGATTTGTCTTTTTCACAAATAGAAACAAGGTCAGGCATCTCTTCCAAAAACATCTCTAATTTTCCGAGTCTGTGATATATCTAAATATAACAGTTGACAACAAACTAAATTAGAGAAAACATAATCACGGGAATTCTCGAGAATTGCCAAATTCCTGCGAAGTCGGCATATCGCATTTCTCGTCGCATCCGCTTTCGCTGGTGACTAATTTTTTATGGCGCCTCGATGGCGGCTGCTGGCGCCCCGATGTCTGGTACCTATGTAGATGGTGCAAAGCTGCAAACATTATGTAAGTACGCCAAATAAATGTTTCGTCATTTTTTGCGTTTCTTATATATTTTTTAACACACAAGAATGAAATCACCCGATTTGGCAGATTTTCCAAAAGTCCCTACTGACGACCGACAGTCGCTTTCTGACGAGGCGAGCGAATATTTCGATGGCAAAATGCAAATAACAGTCGTGTAAACAATTAAACAGCTTCGTTGACATAAATAGTGTGTCCACCATTCCTCGACCAATTCTGGCCACTTTATTTCAGGTCCGAGGAAAAATTGGAAAAACGTACGAATTTTTTCGCACCCCCATTTAAGAAAGCGCAATTTTAGAATAGGAAGTTTAGAAATATGTTCACAAAAAACCTCACTAAAAACCCAAAAACCTAGGCAAAGTCGCAAGTTACATCATTCTATCTGATTGTTCTTGGGAAATAAATTAGAAGACACGTAAATTTTGAGATCCACGTGAAACAAGTTAGACATTGGGATTATTTACAAAAAATGCATTCAGCTTACCCATATTTTTAGCTGGATTTTTAGCCTCGTTTTTAGCGCAACCCATGAAAGGGAAGTCCCTGGACTTGAGATTGTTGCTATGTGAAAGTTTATGCGTTCTCGATGTGCAACTATCAAAAATTAACTTTGGTATTCATCACCATGTTGCCCAAAATCGTTATTTATGCATCAATTTTGTTGAAGAAAAGACTAAACTCTATTCTTCAATGTCCAAGAAGTGACCCATGTGTATTTTTGGTTAACAACATATTTTTGACCACACAATGTCAAAATCGTTATTTCTGTACCGATTTTCTTGGGAAAAAGACCTCGCATCTACCTCGGGTTTTCGCTACACGAAATCTTATGGGTTCCAGATGTGGAACTATCAGAAATTAGGTAACTTTAGCATAAATCACTTTATTGCCCAAAATCCGTCTAAATCCTTATTTATGCACCAATCTTCTTGGGAAAAAGACTACTCGATTTGCGCGATGACCAAAAAGTGTATTTTTGGACCAACATATTTTTTACGAAAACTTTCCAAAATCGTTATTCATGCATCAATTTTGTTGAGAAAAAACCAAACTCGATTGCTTGGTGCCCAAGAATTGATCTATATGAATTTGTTGCTGGCCAAAATATTTTTAACTACAACATGTCAAAATCTCTTTATGCACGCTCAGACTATAAACGTATCGACTTTAATTGTAGTTTGTCCGTCTACCTATGCAAGTGGGTTTCTGGAAATACTCACGTAGTAGTAGTTTTGTTAAATTGTTTGATATAATTGTTACACTCTGTATAGTTAACACATCGACTGCTGATACCGCGACATTCGGGGACCCATCCCGTTCTAACCCGCAATTCGCGTTTGAAGTTTTGACTCCACCATTAGTAAGATCATGGTGGCAACGACATTCCCTTTGTCGATACTCGCTTCCAACGTCCCCTTCACCCGCAATTCATGTTTAAAGTTTTGATTCCACCATCAATAAGATCTTGTCGGGGGGCTAGAAGAAGCTCTAAGAAACTTTTGTGTGCCCACAGTCGACTACTCCCCGAAGATTCGCGCCTTGCAAAAGGCGATTAATTTCATCCGTAATAGGAAACGGAAACAAAACGCAGGAGTTGCGCATTTATAAGATCTTTTCGACGACACCAATTTGAAAATCGGACCAAAACTGTAGAAAAATCACCACGTTAGTATAACACGCTCAGGGATGGCGCCCAGATGTCGCCGACCCCACATCACGTAGCCCCGTCCTTAAAGTTATTAATTACACGACTTCGGTAGGTACATGTGCACTCCTCGTCTTTCTACAAGCGTTCTTCTATGGGCTCGCATTTGCCGCCAGCCGGCCAACATGATATTAAGAGCTACCTTTTTCCAAATAAATTTGCAAAAATGCGATACAAAGCAATCTAATGCGAAATTGTACTATAAATAACTTTTATCCCTTGTGTTTTCTCCATGCATATTTTAAAAAATAACAAGGTGTCTTTGGAACAAATTAAGCCATTTTTTTAACTACAAGGTTATCATGAGGTATGCGATAGATCAAACCCGCTTCCCAATATTCCTACAGGCAAAAGTTTTTCACCCTGTACAATATATCTTTTCTCCAATCATGACAGAAAGTAGTTAAGAGCTTCCTCCCAACTATCACCACCTCGATCAACACCGAATCAACACAATACGTTTTGCCGTTTTCCCAACGAAATTCGTGACGAAGTTTTTTTACTAGCCATGTAACGAGAGATCATGAACAGACAATAGGTTTTGTTACGTACCTCACAAGATTTGAATCAATGATTTTATAATTTGAGATAATAATAATAATGAAATGCCTTTATTTCAGATAAGGCGCAGTTCAGATCTTCCACTTAATCTGAAATGGCAACAAACGCAACGAAACAAATTGAATAAGAATGTTTAGTGAATCTTTGGAAATTTGTGGGTCGTTTAAAGTGCACCTACATGTAAGAATAGCCGAATAGATATATCGGCGGATTTCCAAACAAAATATCAGATGTCTACTTGATGTCCCTGGAAAACAGAGTATGAGCAAGGGTGTTCCATGGGTTTCCGAATATGTCTGATTGATTTACACGCTAAATTTGTTTGTTGTGCAAAACTTTATCTCCTCTCGCAACTGGTACAGCCTAAGGATATTATTCAGCACCCTTGCAGTGTATGCAACTTCACAGGGTAGCCTGGAAAGATACAGCTGAAGGATATAACCGGAAATTACGAAGACTTTTGGACTACCTGCTCCAGTGGATCACAAAATCAAAGGATTTGCTTACCTGGTGATTTAGTTACCTATGTAGTGACTTTTAAGTATGCAATTTGGTCACATTTTCGACATGTGCGGGTATTGTTACGATTGCCACTACGAAAACGAGAACCGTTGTTAATCAATTCCAAAATTGGTTAACATTCTGTTGCAATCGCCCAAGTGAGTAATAGAAATGCGCGCCGTGTTATTGTTACGCTTTTGATAAAATCCATATCTTACTGGTTGGCAACACAATCTCCGTATAAAAATAAGTCCCTTCTAGTCCAGATAACACCTATTTTAAAGCACCACCTATTGGATATATTAATAATGATTGACAAAGATTTAAACAGAAGTTATCTTTAATTTTGTCATCTTTGATGGGCATCGCATATGAAATTATGAATAACACCACACCCTATTATTCACCGAAAAGATGTCAGATGCCCCTCTCTCAAGCCCGTGCGAATGTCTGATGTTAAAAGAGCGTATTACGTGTATGTAAAATTGAACTGGAAGATGCCATCAAATCAATAAGTAGATTCTTCGTACACGGGAAAACATTCTAGACGGTTTTACCAATAGAGAGAAACGATTCGAAGGAATTTAATTTGTAGTAGAGGCTGTACCTGAGTTTAACCTGACTTACACCAAAGTACAGTTTATACAAAAGCTACAAACGATAAAATGCACACACCTGGCATTCTAAAATTAAATATGTCCCACTTGGAAACGATTTTAAACCATCATTTTACCTGAACTTAGACAAATTTGAAATCGCCAAATCGCATTCACAAAAATTTTGACAGCTACCTCGACGTGGAATTGATTTAATCACATGGTTTTATTAGAACTTAATGACGGTAAATGTCCCATTAGCGAGAACCTACTTTTCGATATCGCAATTACATTGTCCACTTTTAATTGCAGTATGAAATAGATCGAGATTCTAAGTAACCTAAAAATCTGCCTACTTACTTAACAATTAAGTAAATCGGCGAATGACCTAAACAGACATTAACCACTCGAAAATTCGCCATTGGTGGCACGTAAAATTTCAAAACTAAGATAAATGATCTCGTTTATGATCAATCAAATCACGATGGCTACACAATAGCAGTAAAATTCGTAATAGAAATGCCGTCTGCTTACAGCTGAAATGTCGAGAGGATCCCGACAGAAAACTACGATTAAACTTACCTAATCCTGGGGCACGTTAATCCGTACGGGTTTCCTCGAAGAAATCGGCGTTTCCACTTTTTAAAACACAAATAAACTTAAAAACATAATTAGGCTTAAATTAAAGAATCACAAGAGAAAAACTTGCGAGAAAGATGGCGACCGCCTGCCAGTTACCGATAAATTATTTTCTTTCACGGTCATTTTTAAGTATTTGTTAGTCAACAAAACGCACTTTTCACTTTGGGGATCACTAGATAGCGATAGAATCTGTCAAGTAAACCGAAATAAAATTGGAAACAATTTACGATAATAATAAAAATAGAATAAAATACGTCAACAATTACTACCAAAAATCACAGATTGATCTACTTTATAATGTTTTGCCGTTTTGCATAGAAGAGCAAGGATGTAAGCAAGCACCACGGACGTATAGGTGACAGGCCTGTCGGGAAATTGGCGTTGAGCGGTGGGAAAATAAACAAGCTATTATACCGGCTTAAAAGGGCGCGAAACCGCCCTCTATTCATTCATTTATAGATAACGACCATATTTTTTTATTACTACTTTTATTAATGTCATTTTTAGCGCGTTCTCAATTGCCGTGTAAACTTTCGACGACGTTTTTGCGCGACATTACTTACTAAAAAATTTCCTTTCGACACCTGCGGTAAAATTGTTTATTCCCTCTAAAAAAATAAAGGGGGTGGAAAATTATTGGGGGCCGTTCACTTTTACGATCAAATAAATTTATTTGCCACCTTAATGTCAAAATGTATGTTTCACGATACGTCGGCGGCTTTCTTTTTCGAAAATCAGATTACGCTGCGTAAATTAGTTTTCCACGCAACAAAAATGTAAGCGCAGCCTCCATGATCATAATTACCTACAATTTTCGGCTTAATATGATTTTGCCCCATGTCGATATAGGAATTCACGTATGCACGTAGGTAAGATCGCCGCGCGGCTTTTTATTCAACAACAAATACCCCCATGCAGGGCCGCATTTCGCTTTATGCCGGTTATAGGCCACCGTAAAATCCATCACTCTTCATGTATAGTTACCGCGATAATATGAGAAGAGGACACACTCTAAGCGGAAGGATGTCGTATGAATTCTCCCTTGAACCATTGACCCCCATCGGTAATTACCAAGGGCCATTTTTTTCATCTCGAACTTTAAATTTAAAGAAATTGTGGTTTTAAACTTTGAAAATGTTTCCCAAAATCCATTTGTATACTTTCATACAGCGCCGTATTTCGCTTCATGCCGCTCTTAGCCCGACGTAAAATCTGCCACCGATGCAATCCGCGTTAAAGTAAAAAGGGGGCGCCCTCTAGGCGAAAGGATGCTGCATGAATTCTCTCTTTGAACCATGTCCCCATCGGTATTTACGAAGAGCATCATAAATTTAAAGAAATTTGATTTTACACTTTTACGAAAATATTTCCCAAAATCTATTCGTTTAACCTGTGTACGACATCTAGTCTCATGCAGGGCCGTATTTCGCTTTCTTTCGCTTTTATGTCGACGTAAAATCTGCCACCCTTCAGCATTCCGCGTTAATGTGAGGAGGGGCACCCTCTAGGCGGGACGATGTTGTATGAATTTTCCCTTGAGCAATTATATTTAGAAAGGGCAATTTTTTTCATTCTCAGAAATTTAAAGAAAATCTGACTACAAACTCAAAAAACATTTCCCCCAATCCATAGCCTGCGTATGACACCTTCTGTAATGCAAAGCCATTTTTCGCTTCATGGTAAAATCTGCCACCCGTTAGTAAGTGGGAGAATGTTGCATGAACTCTCCCTAGAGCAATTGACCCCAACGGTATTTACGAATGGCAATTTTTTTCATTTGTGACTTTAAACTCAAAAGTTTCATGAAATTTCGACTTTCAATATTTTCCAAAATCCATTCGTTAAAGCGCGTATCGCATCTATAACTCTCATGCAGGGTCGTATTTCACTTAAAACCGCTCTTACGCCGACGTAAGATCTGCCACTCTTCATCATCCACCGTTAATATGAGAAAGGGGCACCTTTCAGGCGTGCGGCGGAAGGATGTTGCAGGAATCTTGAACAATGCTCTTATCGGTATTTAGGAAGGGAAATTTCTTTCATTTCTGACTTTAAACTAAAACATTAACGAAATTCCAATTTTAAACTTGGGAAAATATTTCCCAAAATCCATTCGTTGGCCTGCGGATCGCACGGCAGTATTTCGCTTCATGCCGCTCTTCTACCGACGTATGTAAAATCTGCCACCCTACAGCACCCCGCGTGAATGTGAGGAGAGGCACCCTCTAGGCAGGAGGATGTTGCATCCCTTGTTGACCCCATCGGTATACTTGCGTTTATAGTGGAAGTTGAAGCCAATTTTTAGCGCATTTTCCAACAAACATTTAAGGAGATATTTTTTTAAATAGAGACACAGCCGTTTTTTGTAAAGGCAAACACATCGCACATAGTGTAAAAATCACATATGCGCCAACTTTTCTATTTACGAAGATATTTTTTTGCCATTTTAACCAGATGCATCTAGTAAAGACAATCATATCGCATATTGTAAAAATCAAATATGCCCATGCGCAAAGTCCACTTTTTTATATAACAGAGATATTTTTTGAAATTTTAACCAAAGATTCTTTTAGTAAAGGCAAATATATCGCACACTTGAACATCAGGTGTGCGCATGCGCAGACTACTCAAAGCTAGATTTCCTATTTATAACAATATATATGCTTTAACTTTATTTTTCTTTGTACACATAAATAGTCCCTTTTATGACCTTTCGGGAAGGACCGATCAATTCATATAAATTGCGCTTAAGGCGAAAACCTTTTTTGTTTAATTTTTTCATTTCAGACTTTAAAATCGAAGAGTGCCACAGAACCTTTTTCCAGGGGTCTGTAGGAAAAACGTACTGCTGGCCATGTAATTTTACCTTTTTCCTGAATATAAATGTCTCTTTGTTTCACAGTGATTGAAGAACTATGACGGACCTATCGAATGACACGGAGTAGCAACATTTCATTAACCGTATTCGATTCGAGGTAAGGCAATGGAAGCTGGCGCACAATTCACTGGATTGCTGAGAGACTCGCCGACGTGGTGTTAGGCGGGTTACGGGAAACTGGAAGACCGACCTGAGAAACCGTCGCAAGGTAGCAAGGATATCATCATGACCAGCACTGGCAAAAGACGTCGGAGGAATGCAGATGCTGCGGCGGACATTTTTGCAGAAGAGAGAAAATGTTTTTCCACGTGAAACTGTGAGAGGATATCGTAAAATAACAGCATTAAAACACTTTCCCGCCGTGATTCCTAATTCCATGAAAACGCGTCAAATATTGGGAACCGCATCTGATCTGGTTATGTAATTACAGGGGCTGTGGAATAAACGGATTATTTGTGTGCTTTACGGCAAAGAGAATAATGTGGGCCATGAAAGAACAAGAGCAGCCATCGCCGGAATGGTGATTATTTCAGGGATGCAGTTTTACAGTAGCAGTTTTCCCTTTTTTGTGAGACCTTGGTATTGATCCAGAAGACGACTGTTTCCTCCATGACAAAGCGTAAGGCGGAAACCAGACTTTTAATCCGGTAGATAGATGGGTAGACGATCAAAACCGTCACACAAGGAGATTTTTTTTTCTTTCAAAAACTTGCCCCTATAAAGTGTCTATCCAACTAGTGTTTCTGTTTTACTTTTTAGCACCCCCACGTTAGTAAGGGAGGAAAAAAGTGACCCCCCCCCGTTTTGACGGAAACACGTTTTGAAGCACCAGAATCCGAATTAAAAAAATCTCGATTATGTCGAACAATCTGTCGGTCTGTCTCTCGCTGTACTCTCATTTCCGGCTAAACGCCTGAACCAATTGGAGTCAAATTTGATACACATATTCTTAGACATAAAAGGGTAGAATCGCGCATACGCAAGTGTGCGGGTGGTATCTGTGCTAGTCACACCCAGTTAATTTCGAATTTAATTAAATTCCCCTGCAATCAAT
>NW_022170738.1:267234-268104 GCF_008802855.1 Photinus pyralis
ACCATAGGGGTATATTACAACAAAACCAATCAAATTTTGAAATTTATTTTCACTTTATCTCTACTTTATGACCAAATAGAAACCCTTTGCCATTGTGTTTGTATTCGAAAAGATGCAAGATCGAAGGTGTTCCTGAAATTCCTCGTAATCCAATGGATAAAATCGCTGCCATAATGGACGAAAAGTTTAATTATAAAGTGGAGTTGTTTGTCACTCTAACGAAACGTCGAATATTTGTGGAAAATTGAACTCGTTAAATTAATACGTTAAATTTTAGCACTAACTTGTTTTTGTTTACACAACTCGAGAGGTGTTAATGCTTTTAAAATTGAGTGATATTGTTCAAAATGGAAAATGTCTGTAAGTTTATTATTTATATCACTCCACCAATTCGCGGTATGTAACATGGAGTGTCGTATTATTGAAATCCAAACTTTTAGTTTGATTTTCTCTAGTTCAGCGAGGGTGGAGAGATTCTCACCACTACCTGCACATACTCGTATGTACAATACGGCTCCGGCGTTGCACAATGACGACTCTATGTAGACATAGAAAGTGAATTGGAATTGTGCAAACGCCGTACAGTTTTAAGTAACAATTTTGGAAAATCGAAATGCTTCCTGGTCTGGTGATTATTTTTAGTACAGTCTATCGCAAAGTCCCCTACAGGAGGAATCTTTACTCGTCGTTCTCTCGTGCAGTCACGTGTACTGCTCAAAACTGACAGGGCTTAAAGTTATTGTTTCATATGGCAGTATCGTTCTACTTATGATTAATGGTGGGTTATTTCACTCCCTCGTTTTTTTTCATTTAGCCGGTACTCTATTAAATGTATTTACTACAGCGCGATCAATATTGAGTTGCTGCGCC